>NC_089750.1:75967206-75984706 GCF_040412425.1 Macrobrachium rosenbergii
GATTATTTGGCCAGTTTTAAAGCCAACCTCCGTTTTACAGAGGAATGAGGAAACAGTACTTAATGCAATCTTAATGTAGGAATGATAAAGATAGGATGATTAGGTTTTCAAACCTAATCGCCCTATCTATATCATTCCTACATTCAAAGTGTATCTTTTCTCAACTTTTTCTTAAATCCTACATAGTATTTATGACGAGAATATATTATAGCACCTTATATATATACTCTAGGCATTGGTTCATCTCATTCCTTTGTCATATGAAGGTTGTGTGATCTCTTTCTTGTTGCCTTTGTTAAAAAAATGTTTTTAAAATTGGCTAAATATTATTTAATATATTTTAGGTATTGGTCCATCTCATTCCTTTGTCTATGGAGGTTGTGTGATCTGTTTCTTGTGAAAAAAAAATGTTTTTAAAACTGGCCAAATATATATTTTATATATTTCAGGTATTAGTTCATCTCATTCCTTTGCAATATAGAGGTTATGTGATCTGTTTCTTGTTGCAGTTGTCAAGGAAAATTTTTTTAAGGTTGGCGAAATAATCTTAAATGATTTTTATCAGGCACAACACTGTCTTAAAATAGAAGACTGCAATATCTGCAAAATTTGTGAAACTGAGACATGCCACTTATTGGGCTCATGAAACACTCATACACAAGTTACTGCAGTTTCAGAATGACTCTTCAATGCTTTCCACGATTATTCAGCGGGTTCCATTTGCAGTATCTGCAAAATCAGTCATAAGGCAAGGGAATATCCACCATTTTTCTCAGTTTTATATTTTTCCAGATACTGCAGTCTTTCATTTTAGATCAGAACAGACAAATGAGGTCTCGTTTGACAACATTACCATTTGTACGCAAAATGAAGCACAATTGGGATTTATGGAAATTATACAACAACAGAACACAAAGCTCGCTGTTTTCCAAATCAGCAACAAATGATGCTTGATTTGCAAATACGAGAGAGAATGGTGTAGACTCTTTCTGTATTTTCTATTAGCTTCTGTAACTTCTCTGAAATGGACACCATAATATTCTTTGGAAGCTTGAATTTCAAGTTAGTGGCCCGTGTGGGCTTCTTCCATATGAATAGGGGTTTATCTTCTGAATAATAATAATAATAATAATAATAATAATAATAATAATAATAATAATAATAATAATAATAATAATAATAATAATAATAATAATAATAATAATAACTGATATCTCATTTTTGTATTTCCTATTATCTTCTGTAACTTATTTTCAAATGAGCACCATATTCTTTGGGAGCCTGAGTTTCAATTCAGTGGCCTTGTTACACAAGAACAGGGGTTTATCTTCTGAATAATAATAATAATAATAATAATAATAATAATAATAATAATAATAATAATAATAATAATAATAATAATAATGTAATTCAAAGTCATACCTTACGAACGAATAGATGCTATACACTATTAGTAACGGAACACACCCACACACGGTAACAATATTGACTTAGCTTCCACCCCCACCTTCTCCCACCTCCCACAAGCGACCCCCTCCCCACATACACACACCCTCCTCCTCTCACCCCCACCCCCACCCCCATCAGTTTAAATAAACGCCTCGACGAGAAGGCTTCAGTCAACAAACGGAGATTGAGAAGTTAGGAGATGGAATAAAGATTCTACACTGTAGAATCTACTGTGACTAGATCCCGGCACTCATTCACGACAGAAATCGTCCGTGTTGGTAGGGGAGAGTCACGAGGTCCATACCAGTACCGAAAATCTTTGACGCTGTATGCATTAATATACGATAAAAAACACGTGTATATATTTTAATCATAGCGAATTTTTCTAGAGAGAGTCCGGAGGTCCACAACAATACGAAATTTTTGACGCTATATGCATGAATATATAATAAAATACACGTGTATATTTTAATCATAGTGAACCTTCTCTACAGAGTCCGGAGGTCCACGCCAATAACCAAAATTTTTGACGCTATATGCATGAATATAAGATAAAATACAAGTGTGTATTTTAATCATAGTGAATCTTTTCTACAGAGAGTCCAGAGGTCCACACCAATGCCGAAAATTTTTGACGCAGTATGCATTAATATACGATAAAATACACATGTATATTTTAATCATAGTGAATCTTTTCTACAGAGTCCAGAGGTCCACACCAATGCCGAAAAATTTGACGCTGTATGCATGAATATACAATAAAATACACGTGTATATTTTAATCACAGTGAATCTTTTCTAAAATGTCGTAATTTTGAATCTGTCCTCAATATTTAGCATATCTGAAATCCAGCAGCCAAGAAAAAAGTCATTCCAACATACCAGTTAATGTCGTATCGACCGTGCATCTTTTTAATAGTTTGCCAATTTCGTTTGTTTTATCGACACCCTCAACTGTTCAACCACTCCAGTACAGAAGCGCTGTCATTTTACGCATCCAGAATTGCTGCTGTTGCTTTAGCAACCACCGCCAACACGTGATCAAACGACGCAGAGCAATAACGAAGCAATCTTTCAGCAACCTTTTATTCCCCGAGGTAGCAATACCTCCCGCCCAAATTGTTGCTGTCATATTTTTGTCTCGGCGCGCCCGTCGTATATTAGCCTCTGTTTAATTGAACCTTCACCGCGGAGCGATAAAATCTGGGCGTGATTAACTCCCGCGGTGGTCAATACCCGGCCGGACGTTTTTCGGCTGTTTAGGATTTTTTCACCCGGGGGGAAATTGTCTTTGGTGTCGCCGAAAATGACTGGAAGCTGCCTCTTTGATTTGCTGATGGTCTTAATACGTCTTTAGGTTAATGAACAGCGCCCCTGGTATGTGTCTCGGGGAACTGGGATGAGTCTGAGAAACTGGGATGTATATTAGATACTGGAATATATATCTGAGAAAATGGGATTTATCTGAGAAACTGGGATATACCTGAGAAACTGGGATATATCTCAGAAACTGGGATATACCGGAGAAACTGGGATATATCTCAGAAACTGGGATATACCTGACAAACTGGGATATATCTCAGAAACTGGGACATATAGGAGATACTGGGATATACCTGACAAACGGGGATATATCTGAGAAACTGGGGTATATCTTAGATACTGGGATATATCTGATAAACTGGGATGCATTTGAGAAACTGAGATATATCTGAGAAACTGGGATATACCTGAGAAACTGGGATACACCTGAGAAACTGGGATGTATCTAAGAAACTGGGATATATCCGACATACTTGGATTTATATAAGAAACTGGGATATATATGAGAAACTGGGACATATCTGGGAAACTGGGATATACCTGGCAAACTGGGATATATCTTAGATACTGGGATATATCTGAGAAACTGGGACATACCTGAGAAACTGGGATATATCTCAGAAACTGGGATATATCTCAGAAACCTGGATATACCCGAGATACTGGGAGATACCTGATAAACTGGGATATATCTCAGAAACTGGGATATACATGACAAACTGGGCTATATCTGAGATACTGGGATATATCTGAGATACTGGAATGTATCTGAGATACTGGGACATACCTGAGAAACTGGGGATATACCTATGAATATTTTCCCCTGTGATAAACCTCAGAGGAATATTTACCTTTCATTATGCCCTTGTGAAATATTTTCTCTTTTGACATATTCCTATGAAATACTCGTATATCCTTTTTCGATTTTTCACCGTAGAATACTTTCCCTTGCAATATTTCCCTATGGAATATTTTTCATCACAATTTTGTTGAGAAACATCCCTTAGAATATTTTCTTTGAGATATAACCCTATAGAATATTTTCCTTTGGGACTTATAGGCGAAGAATATTTTTCTTTGAGATATAAACCCGTACAATATTGCCCTTTGAGATATAATCCCTTAGAAAATTTTCTTTGAGATATAACCCCAAAGAATATTTCCCTTTGAGATATAACCCTATAGAATATTTCCCTTTGAGATATAACCCCATAGAATATTCCCTTTGAGATATAACCTATAGAATATTTCCCTCTGAGATATAACCCCGCAGAATATTTCCCTTTGAGATATAGCTCCACAGAATATTTCCCTTTGAGATATAACCCTATAGAATATTTCCCTTTAAGATATACCTCCAGTAAAATATTTTCCTTTGAGTTATAACCCTGTAGAATATTTCCCTTTGAGGTATAATCCTATAGAATATTTCCCTGTAAGATATACCTCCAGTAAAATATTCCCCTTTGAGATACAGCCCTATGGAACATTTCCCTGTAAGATATACCTCCAGTAAAATATTTCCGTTTGAGATATGAGATACAGCCCTATGGAATGTTTCGAGATGTGACCCCGTAGAGTATTTTCTTTTGAGATGTATCACCCACGAATATTTCCCCTGAAGAGGCATCCCAAAGGAATATTTTCCCACTAACCACCACTCTAAAAAAGCAATCACATGCGAATTGCAAAGAAAGACGCACCGGGTGGAAATCAAATGCAAACAGCGACCGGACGTTGACTCTTATCTCCGATCGACATCTACAAGACAGAGAGAGAGAGAGAGAGAGAGAGAGAGACCGTGTCAGGTTAATCGAATTCCCCCACTCGGCCATCGGAGCTCTTAGCATGCAAATATTCGCTCTCAAAAGAGAAACCTCTTCAAAACAGCGGGCTCAAAAGAAAAGTGAAAGTCTAAAGTGAAAGTCGAAGGCGAAAGTCGAGAATGAAAGTCGTCCTTTAGAAGGGTAACGATATTTGCATCTTTCATCGTCATATTCTTCTTTTGCTTCTTCTTCTTCTGCTTCTATTTATTCTTCTTCTTC
Source organism: Macrobrachium rosenbergii (assembly GCF_040412425.1). Taxonomy (NCBI): domain Eukaryota; kingdom Metazoa; phylum Arthropoda; class Malacostraca; order Decapoda; family Palaemonidae; genus Macrobrachium; species Macrobrachium rosenbergii. The sequence goes on from NC_089750.1 coordinate 75,972,024, forward strand.
TTCTGCTTCTTCTTCTTCTTCTTCTTCTTCTTCTTCTTCTTCTTCTTCTCTTCTTCTTCTTCTTCTTCTTCTTCTCAAGTTCATCCTTGAGAAGGTAACTAACAGCGCGTTAGTTCAATTACGAGGACGAGGTAACTCTGAGAGGAGTCCTGTCCTTCCCTTAAACTTATTTTTGCCGCCTCCTCCTCCTCCTCCTCCTCCTCCTCCTCCTTCTTCCCTAAGTTTATTTTTCCGTCTTTTCTCTCAGACTCTTCTCCTCTCTCCCCCTGTCCTTGTACTTCTCTTTTCTACTTCTTCTTCTACTTCTTTCTTCTTCTTCTTCTTCTTCTTCTTCTTCTTCTTCTTCTTCTTCTTCTTCTTCTTCTTCCCTAGGTTTAATTTTTCTTCTTATCTCTCTCAGTATTTCCTCTTCTCTTCCCCTGTCCTTCTTCTTCTTCTTTTTCTTCTTCTTCTTCTTCTTCTTCTTCTTCTTCTTCTTCCCTAGGTTTAATTTTTTTTTCTTCTCTCTCAGACTTTCCTCTTCTCTTCCCCTGTCCTTCTTCTTCTTCTTCTTCTTCTTCTTCTTCTTCTTCTTCTTCTTCTTCTTCTTCTTCTTCTTCTTCTTCTTCCCTAGGTTTGATTTTTTCTTCTTATCTCTCTCAGACTTTTCTCTTCTCTTCCCCTGCCCTTGTACCTCTCTTTTCTCTTTCTTCTTCTTCTTTCCTATGTTTAATTTTTTATTCTTCTCTCTCTGACTTTTCTCTCCTCTTCCCCTGTCCTTGTACTTCTCTTTTCTCTTTCTCATCCCTATCTTTGAACTCTTCTTTCCCTCTAATTGACAGTTTCTTCCCCTCTCTTGGGGTTCTCTTCTGAGAGAGAGAGAGAGAGAGAGAGAGAGAGAGAGAGAGAGAGAGAGAGAGAGAGAGAGAGAGAGAGAGAGATCATTCATGTTTTCCTATTAATAAATAAGTTACAAACTCTCGAACTCAAGATTACATTAATTTTGGAACAAAATTAAACAATATTGCTAATAAAAATATGGCTACTTCAAATTGCTACTTTCCAGCAAAAAGAATAAACTGTAAAGTTTTCAAGTAACTTGAATGTTTTCCTCCAATTCATTAATCAGCTTTCTCAAATTATCTAAAGTCTTCTACGTTCCTTGTCAAACAACTTAGAATAAGCCCCAGTGATCAGTTGGACAACACTAACACTCTAAGCACCATATATGAATAATAAAATCATGTTTCACCCTCATACTTTATCAAATGTAAATTTCCTTTGCGGCTTTTAATACATAAAAGGTCTCGCAACAATGCACTCTCTGTATATGCATCATCACGCTTATCAATATATGCATGCATGCATCCATGCCTGCATTTACCTGGGTCCCAGGCTCTGTGTCAAGCAGTTAATCTCTTTTCATCAACCTGACAAAAGGAACAGTAGCCTTTTCCGTTTCTTAAACTCAATCTTTCACGTCCCGTGATTTACAAATCGCTTCGGAATGTCATTCAGATTCGTGCGTCCAGCTGAAGAAAGACTTCCTACCAAAATCTGATGACAGTCGAGGAAGCTCTTCTCGTATGACCAGCTTAACGCCATATTTGTGCTCCTCATTTCGCGCCGTGAAATGATGAAACCGGGCGAGGAAATGGCTTCTTCTTCTTCCTCTTCTTCTCCCTTTCGTGGCCGGAACGCTATGAAATCGCGGCGAGAATCTCAGGAATTTCCTGGCCCCCATTCACCCGGCGCTGTTTGAAGTGATCACACGCAACTTGAATTGAGCCGAATTGCTTTTCGGGACCTTTTGATGCTCGCGAGCTCCATCAAGTGATGGGGATTTTCGGTCAGATTTGAGTGTTGCTGCGAGGGTTTTTTTTCCAGGGCGTTAATTAGAATCGAGAGGATTTCTGGAAAAGGGGATTTTTTTTAGAAAAAGGGTGTTTCTGGAAAAGGGGATTACTGGATAGAGGGGGGTTTTTGGAAAAGGAGATTACTGGAAATATGGGTTTCGGGAGAGGGGGTTTCTGGAAAAGGGGATTTCCGAAAAAGGGGGTCTCTGGAAGGAGGGTATTTGGAAAGAGGGGATTACTGGAAAAGGGGGTTTCTTGACAAGGGAATTACTGTAAAAGGAGATTTCTGGAAAAGGGGGTTTCTGAAAAATGGGATTTCTGGAAAAGGGAATTACTGGAAAATGGGATTTCTAGAAAATGAGATTTCTGGAAAAGGAGATTTCTGGAAAAGAGGATTTCTGGAGAAGGATATTTCTGGAAATGGGATTTCTGGAAAAGGAGATTTCTGGAAAAGGAGAGTTTTAGAAAAAGTGGATTACTGAAAAGAGGGGGTTTCTGGAAAAGGGGATTACGGGAAATAGGGTTTTTTGAGAAGGGGTTTCTGGAAAGAGGGGATTTATGGAAAAGGAGATTTCTGGAAAAGGGGATTTCTGGAAAAACATTTCTGGAAAAACATTTCTTGAAAAGTGGATTTCGGGGGAAGGGGATTTCTGGAAAAGGGGATTTCTGAAAAGACTGTCTTTTCACTTTATTCAATTTTCCATTCCTAGGTCCGATGTGGTCATTGAAGTTTGATTGTGTGTGTGTGTGTGTGTGTTTGTGTGTGTGTGTGTGTGTGTGAGAGAAAGAGAGTTAATCAGGCACAAGTGGGTCCCTGGAATGTTTGCAAGGAAGATTGAAAGAGTTCCAGTGTGTTCCTGGAACCACAACTGGAACCATCATCAATCAGATTTGATTCTTCAGTTTATTTCTTCTTTTCTGTGAGTTACTTACATTCCAGTGGGTTCCTGGAACAGTTATAAGTCACATTTAATTAAGTAAGTTTTTGTGACTTAACTGTTGTTGAGTGAATTCCTGGAACAATTATAAATCAGATGTAATTGTTTCATTTAATCATTTTTTAGTTGTTTAGATTCAACGAGATTCTTGAAACGTTTAATGATCTTTTCATCTTTTTCATCTTAAAAATTATTCTCTGATGTTTGAAAATCATCTATTAATGGTTTTATTCAAGTTTTCATACACTTTTCTTATCAAGTTTCGTAGTATTTGTTTTTTGAACTCGTTCTTAACATCTGTAGTCCTGGATTCCAGCTTTTGTTTTTCTTTAAATATTATTTTGGTTCAAAAAATAACTGCTGTTTTAGTTAAAATAATTTGGGTCTTGGCTATCAAAAACTTTAGGTTTTGACTCGGAAAATAGTTGCTATTTTGGTTCACAAAATAATTGCTGTTTTGGCTCACAAAATAATTGCTGTCTTGCCTCACGATACAGCGGAAAATCTTCATTGTTGTGCCCTCACGCCGCAGACGATGGCTGTCCCAAGGGTATAACCTCCCGCGAGAAAGTTTGCCCCTCTACTGTCTATACTTGACAAGCATGGCAAAGTTTTCCCTCTCCTGTGATACTAAGAAAAGACAGTTGTTGGGGAAGGGGGGGGGGGGGCAAACTCCCAAATAGCAAAGTTTATTGTGACTTTTCGAGGCCACTTTACCCACTCCTATTTCTTGGCAGAGTCTACCTAGCCTATTCTTTCTGGTATTAAGAATATAAAACTATATATTCATTATTATTTCTCCCTGTTCTTTTTGGTATTACTACTATTATTACTCGTTATTGTTTCTCCTTTTATTTGTGCATTAAATAGGGACCACTTGTGAGTGAGCTTAGCCCTGGTTGGAGGGCGGCAGATCTAGGAGCGGAGGAGTCAATTACTTATAGACTATCTTTGTTACATACAGGAAGAAATATATGAATACTTTATTATTATTTATTATCATTATTATTATTATTATTATTATTATTATTATTATTATTATTATTATTATTATTATTTTTACACTATCGTTGTTACATACAGGAAAAAGTATATTAATAATAATAATAATAATAATAATAATAATAATAATAATAATAATAATAATAATAATAATATGCACGATTATGGCTAACTTTAACCTTAGGTAAAATAAAAACTACTGAGGCTACAGGGCTGCAATGTGGTATGTTTGAGGATTGGAGGGTGGATTTTCAACATACCAACTTGCAGCCCTATAGCCTCAGTAGTTTTTAAGATCTGAGGGCGGACAGAAAATGCCTTTGTTTTAGCTGATAGTTTTTTGCAACAAAAATAAGAATGAAAACAAAGTTGTTGATTGAATCGTTTCTTTCCAAAATGACTTTTAATTTCAATATATTTAAACTCTCAGCAGTGGTCGTTTCAAAATGAATTTTTTGACAGATATATTTAAATTCTTAGCAGTGGTCTTTCCAAAAATAACTCTTTAATTTAAGATATTTAAATTCATATCAGTGGTCTTTTCAAAATAACTTTCTATTTTACATATTCAAATTCTTAGCATTGGTCTTTTCCAAAATGACTTTTTTAATTAAGACATTTGACCCTTTGGCAATCTTCTCGACCTGGCCTGAAACCTAATTAAGCAGTCCTTCAGTGAATCGGAAACACAAACAAAATCTACGAATGATTCTCAGTTTAGTGGCTACTGTGCTCGAGGAAGTGTGACTGAAATATACGAATCGTAATAAGCTCACATGACGCGTTGTTTTTTTTTAATTCGTCACATAAATGGCACCAAACGAAGACGTTACGTTTTGAGAGAGAGAGAGAGAGAGAGAGAGAGAGAGAGAGAGAGAGAGAGAGAGAGAGAGAGAGAGAGAGAGAGAGAGAGAGTCTATACACTCCTAGATGGAGAGAGAGAAAGAGATGACCTATACACTTCTACAGAGAGAGAGAGAGAGAGAGAGAGAGAGAGAGAGAGAGAGAGAGAGAGAGAGAGAGAGAGAGACACACACAAAATAATATAATTCTACTTCTGACAAGAATTAATAATACTTACAGGCAGAACCTAACCACTGAATAACCACTCTGAACTGACAACCAAAAACGAAACAATTTAAACCCAGATAATCCATTAATATATATATATAAATATATATATATATATATATATATATATATATATATATATATATATATATATATATATATATATATAATCATGAAGCTACAAATGTCGCTTAATATCAAATTCACGCTACCTCGAGAGTATCTCCGATGGAGAATTATCACCGAAGGGGAATTTATATAAATTCCCCTTCGGTGATAAGGTGATAATTCTCCATCGGAGATACTCTCGAGGTAGCGTGATTTCGATATTAAACGACATTTGTAGCTTCATGATTGTATATAAATCACGGTGTGATAAAAATTTCATATATATATAAAATATAAATATAAATATATATATATATATATATATATATATATATATATATATATATATGTATATATAAACATATAAGAATCAGGAACGCTTTAGATGACCTGATTACATCGAGCAGTCATGAAAACGGTACTTGTCCTGGCTCGTGTTGCCATGGAAACGAGAGAGAGAGAGAGAGAGAGAGAGAGAGAGAGAGAGAGAGAGAGAGAGAGAGAGAGAGAGAGAGAGAGAGAGAGATTAGATTTTAAAATACAGGCACAGGACGCATATTTATTATGAGAAATCTGAGAGAGAGAGAACTCTGGGGGCTGAAATTAAAAAAATGGGGATATATAATTTTTTCCTTTTTTATTTATTTATTTATTTATTTATTTTTTTGGGGTGGGCCTCATATCATCGACAGCAATCCCACGTTTTAACGTTCCCGAAATGCTGTTGCGTAAATAAGATTTTTGGGGCCATATTTTTTTGTGTGGGGGTAGGGGCGGTTGGGAGGATAGGGGAAGGGGGAGAGGGCTGGGGAGTGGGAGAGAGGGGGGGGGGAGGGAGAGAGGATGGGAGAGGGAAAGAGATGGGTTAGAGAGCTATCCTTACCTTAGGCCTTTCTGTGTGTGTGTGTGTGTGTGTGTGTGTGTGTGGTGGGGGGGGGGAAGAGTAGCTAGGAGGAGGGATGGAGGGAGGGGGGGCCAGAAAAGAGGCAGACGAAATATATCTATATATAAATTTATCGTTCTAGTTTCATTGATAACGACAGGGAACATTTTTGTATAAATTTCACGTACGCAATTCAAAACTTACAAAAAGACAAATTGAATATCATTTCGATGTCCTAGCCTTAAATAAATGCAACTAAGTGTTTACAGCAGTTTCAAAACGAGGATATCTATTTTTTTTATAACTAAGGAACAAAATACTGACAGTCTCCCTATTGGTCAAAAATCTATTAATGACGTTGGACTGTGGAACAACATCCTTACTGAGGATTCGTGCAATTGGAACTTCAAAAAGTTCAAGCGAAGATGTAATGCATTACTTCCCTAATACTATTCCCATTGTATTTTAATAATTTACTTACATTTCTATCCATTTAACTATTAATTTGTTAATTTATTTTTCTTTTTTTAATGTGATCTCTTCTTCCTGTATTTCCCATTACGTTCCGTTACTTCTTTTTAATGAACACCATATATTTTGGAAGCTTGAATTTCGAGTCAGTGGCCCCTTTGGTGGTTTTGTGCCACATGAATAGGGTTCATCTTCTGAATAATAATAATAATAATAATAATAATAATAATAATAATAATAATAATAATAATAATAATAATAATAATAATAATAATAATAATAATAATAATAACATAATAATAATTTTAATAATAATAAAAGTCTCGTCTTGTTTTTTTACATGTTGGTATTTTTATACATAAAAATAATCTTGTTTTTTATAGTTGATCATAATGTTCTTGATCTGGACTGCAACTGATTCAGGCTTCTCAGCTCAGATACCCACCTTAAAATATCTACAAGGCTCACTCATTAAACGTATTAGTTCGAACCCACAAAATTATTCAAATCCCTTCCCTTTCCAGTGTCTACAGACCGTGTCACCTCCTTTTAAAATATCAATAGACACTCAATTTGCTAAAACTATTTCGTACAGTAAAGACTAAATATATATATATAAAAAATCTAAAAATATACCAAAGTTTCGTCGGCGCAATAGAGTTTTCTGTACAGCGTATAATCAAGGCCACAGATAATATATTTATCATTCGGTGGTCTTGGTATAATGCTGTATGAGCTGCGGGCCATGAAACTTTAACAACGGCCCGGTGGTTGCCTATCCTATATGGTTGTCAGAAGCACGATTATGGCTAACTTCAACCTTAAATAAAATAAAAAAAAAAAAAAACTACTGACGCTAGAGGGCTGCAATTTGGTATGTTTGATGATTGGAGGGTGGATGATCAACATACCAATTTGCAGCCCTCTAGCCTCAGTAGTTTTTAAGATCTGAGGGCGGACAGAAAAAGTGCGGACGGACAGACAAAGCCGGCACAATAGTTTTCTTTTCAGAAAACTAAAAAAAAAAAAAGCCCTATTCCAAAACTCAGTTATTAGATCCCATGGGAGAAATGAATGGACTTTGCAAAGACTTCTCACAGAGAAAGACCTCGCAAAGACTCAAGACTTCGTCTCAAAGACTTCAGGAGAAACGGAAGCCTTAACTGATTGCGATTTATACTCCCGGCGCAGGGCAGGGCAGGGCAGGGCAGGGCAGCAGAGAACACCCTCATTTACACGCGAGAGAGAGAGAGAGAGAGAGATAACTTCTTCAGAAAGAACACTCTCTCTCTCTCTCTCTCTCTCTCTCTCTCTCTCTCTCTCTCTCTCTCTCTCTCTCTCTCTCTCCCTTTTCAGAAGTTCCCCTTCAGAAGTTTGGGGAGACGTCTTCTGATCATGCGAAAGTGTTTGCAAAAGGTTTGCACGGGCAGCAGACGAGAGAGAGAGAGAGAGAGAGAGAGAGAGAGAGAGAGAGAGAGAGAGAGAGAGAGAGACGGTGACACACACACACACACAAGAACTCAAGGAAGGAAAGGAAAGATGGAAGAAAAGAAGGAACGGAAGTTTTCCGGAGGCTAATTACCGTAAGTGATGCCGAGTATACAGAACTTTGCGATTGGATATTTTCTCTGCGTCAAAGATGGTATGCACGAAAGAAAATCTTAAAAACAAAAAACAACGGAAGTTCAGTATGACTCGGCGTTTTCTTGGGTCACATTTTCGATGGATTTTTTCTATTAATTCTTGCTGTGACTTTTTCCTTTTTCTATAATCTAGATTAACCTTAGACAGCTTCTCAGATATCCATCCTATTGTATCATAATCTTCCCAACTGTTTGGAAAGTTTTAGCCTGGTTTTTATTTTTCAATTCTGGTTATTTATCCATATATCTACTCTGATATTCTGCCTCATGGAATAATACCTTTATGACAGCAACAGCTTATTAACAGCTTTTAAAAGCACCAACGATTCAGCAGCTTTTGAAAGGCAGAACGAATCAACAGCTGTTAAAAGTAACTACGAATTAAAAGCTTTGACAGAATTAAAAAAAGTAACTTTTGAAAAAACTTTTGAAAGGCAGAACGAATCAACAGCAAAAGTAGAAAAACTTTTGAAAGACAGAACGAATCAGTAAAAGTAACTTTTAAAAACTTTTGAAAGGCACCAACAGCTGTTAAAAGTAACAGAATCAAAGACAGCCAACAGCTGTTAAAGTAACCAAAAAAACTTTTGAAAAGAACCAGCAGCTGTTTTTAAACAGAACGAATCAACAGCAGTAGAAACTACAACGAATCAGCAACTTTTGAAAGAACCACAGAATCAACAGCCATTAAAAGTACCAAAGAACGGAGCACAGAGAGAGAGAGAGAGAGAGAGAGAGAGAGAGAGAGAGAGAGAGAGAGAGAGCGAAACGCTCCCCTCTCATCTTACCTGATCATACACATCGCTTTGATGTTCGAGTTGTCGCTGTTAGTCAAATGGGAACGAGTGAATTTGCCTTTCGGAAACGGCTCTTTCACAGAGCCTACGTAATATGTCGTTTTAATGGCTGCTCCGTTTTCACAACAGAGTGGGGGGCGCCGTCCCCTTCTTTTTTTTTAGGGGGGGAGGAGGGGAATTGCCGTTCAGAGATCCTACATAATAAATATTTCAAGTTTTGTTGGTTTAGAGTAATGGGCACTTTTATAAATGGTTCCCTTTTTTTTAACAGGTCCGTTTTAATTCATTGCTTTTGTCGTCTGATTTGCAATGGCGCATGTTATGCAAATGGCTTTCCACACACCGTACATAATGCGATTCTTTTCATTTATTTATTTTATTATTGTTTGGTAATGTATCTTTTATCATTTTTTCCCTACAAACTTCGAGATTTGCTTCTTTCTGTTAGCTCTGTGTTGTTTCTGACTTACGCTTTTATTTACTTATGTGCTTACTCTTCAATGGTCAGTAGTCAAGTAATGACTTTTATACTACATAACAGTATATTGCTTTATCATTTTATAATAGGTGGTTTTCACAGAGCCTATACAGTTGATAAAAACTGGATACTGCACGTTTCCACTGCTGATAATTTTAGGAGAAATTAGGCATGCTCTCTCTCTCTCCTTGAATATATTTCCAAAATATATCATTCAGCATATATACACTGACCTATATAATATATATATATATATATATATATATATATATATATATATATATATATATATATATATATATATTATATATATATATATATATATATATATTTACCAAAACGTACATAAACGGTTACAGAACCGTTCATCCGTTGTAATCTCTCTCTCTCTCTCTCTCTCTCTTTCTCTTTGAAATATATTCCCAAAATATATCAAGTATATATGCACTGACTTATATATATGTATATATATATATATATATATATATATATATATATATATATATATATATATATATATATATATAAATATATATATATATATATATATATAAAAATGTATATATATATATTTTTTACAAAATGTACACAAACGTTACAGAACCGTTCACTCGTTTCAATCTCTCTCTCTCTCTCTCTCTCTCTCTCTCTCTCTCTCTCTCTCAGAGTATATTCCCAAAATATATCATTAAACATGCATACACTGATCTATATATATATATATATATATATATATATATATATATATATATATATATATATATATATATATATATATAGTATATATATATATATATATATATATATATATATATTTATTTACCAAAACGTACACAAACGGTTACAGAACCATTCACCCGTTTCAGTCTCTCTCTCTCTCTCTCTCTCTCTCTCTCTCTCTCTCTCTCTCTCTCTCTCTCTCTCTCTCTCTCTCTCTCTCTTCTCTCTTTGAATATATTCCCAAAATATATCATTAAGCATATATACACTGACCCATATATACATTTACCAAAACGTACACAAACGGTTACAGAACCGTTCAACCATTTTAATCTCTCTCTCTCTCTCTCTCTCTCTCTCTCTCTCTCTCTCTCTCTCTCTCTCTCTCTCTCTCTCTCTCTCTCCCCCCGACTTTTTCCCAGCCGCTCTTAATTTGTGTCCTAATGATCAGCATTGGTCACGTCACAGCTATGCGCCGCCGACTCCTCCGTAATTGGATAGAATCCATCGACGCGAAACTTGGGGAAAATGTCATCCGGAAATCGTAATTGCTTTATCGCCCCGAACGTTAAAGTTGTACTACAGATTATTATTTATTACACATACTTATATCGCTCCATTCGTCTCTGTTGGTTGGTCGGGGTGCTGAGGTCCACAGCAGATCCGTTCCTAAACCGTTCTAATCCTTGCCGGACCTGCCTCTTGATGTATTCGAATTATCATCCTCACAGGCATTATTTATGGGTTTATTTCGCGAGGCCCGATTTAATGGGTTTATTTTGGGAGACCCGATTTCATGGGTTTATTTTGGGAGGCCTGATTTATGGGTTTATTTTGGGAGACCCGATTTATGGGTTTATTTTGGGAGACATGATTAGTGGGTTCATTTTGGGAGACCTGATCACTGGGTTTATTTTGGGAGACCCGATTTAATGGGTTTATTTTGGGAGACCCGATTTAATGGATTTATTTTGGGAGACCCGATTTAATAGGTTTATGATGGGAGACCCGATTCAATGGGTTTATTTTGGGAGACCCGATTTAATGGATTTATTTTGGGAGACCTGATTTATGGGTTTATTTTGGGAGACCTGATTTATGGGTTCATTTTGAGAGACATGATTAGTGGGTTCATTTTGGGAGACCTGATCACTGGGTTTATTTTGGGAGACCCGATTTAATACGTTTATTTTGGGAGACCCGATTTAATGGATTTATTTTGGGAGACCCGATTTAATGGGTTTATTTTGGGAGCCCAATTTAATGGATTTATTTTGGGAGACCCGATTTAATGGGTTTATTCTGAGAGACCCGATTTAATGGGTTTATTTTGGGAGATATGATTAGTGGGTTCATTTTGGGAGACCTGATCACTGGGTTTATTTTGGGAGACCCAATCACTAGGTTTATTTTGGAAGACCCGATTTATGGGTTTATTTTGGGAGACCCAATCACTGGATTTGTTTTGGGAGACCCAATTCATGGGTTTATTTTGGGAGATTCTCTCATCGGCTTGCTTTTGGTCCATTAGGTGAAGAGCACCCTTTGAACTGTCGGGTGTAGTTCATAGTATATTAAGAATAAATCGCCATAAATTGTTCTCTTGAGTTATAGCAGCTTTTGAAAAATATATATCTTCAATGTGACCTTGCAGTTATGACGCCAGATAAATAATAATCAAGCAATCAATCTTCAATATACTGTACAAGACTCTATGTTCGCAAATCTTTTCCGTTCTCAGGGAGATTTTTGAGAATAATTTGGGCGCCATGTAAGGCGCCGTTCTCTTTTAAATAAAATCTTTTTTTTTTTGCATCTTGGCACCGTTCGTTTTCATTCTTACGTGCTCCTAAATCTTGTTCTCTCGTCGTACAAGAGATATTTATACTTTCACCTCAGTACTTCTCTTTGCAAGTTGCATTTTAAAATCTATTTTCATCTTAGTACTTTGCAATTTGCATTTTAAAATCTGCTTTCACTTCAGTACTTTTCTTTGCAATTTGCATTTTAAAATCTACTTTCACCTCAGTACTTCTCTTTGCAATTTGCATTTTAAAATCTACTTTCACCTCAGTACTTTGCAATTTCCATTTTAAAATCTACTTTCACCTCAGTATTGTGCAATTTCCATTTTAAAATCTACTTTCAACTCAGTACTTCTCTTTGTAATTTGCATTTTAAAATCTACTTTCACCTCAGTACTTTGCAATTTCCATTTTAAAATCTACTTTCACTTCAATGCTCCTCTTTGCAATTTTACCTTTACCTCAGTGCCTCTCTTTGCAATTTGCATTTCAAAATCTACTTTCACCTCAGTACTTCTCTTTGCAATTTGCATTCTAAAACGTCTTTTTTTTTTGCACAGAAAAGTTCCAAGGCGATTACCCAGCAGACTGACTAATCGCGGATTCAGAACACGGAGCTGAAATAAAGGCAGTAGCTCTCAACTTGCCCGAAATTCGTCAAAGCACTGTATTTTGGCCCGAGTATTTTACTGTCAGTCCTTTTAGCTCAGGAGGATTAAATGTTTTTTAACTTTTAAATTAAGGGGGACCGTTCACTTACACATGGATTTGCTCATTGGCGTTGGCGTTGATCTAATATGGAATGGAACATTCAGCGCTGGAATGGAAATCGAAAGTAAACGAGTAAAAAATGCGCTGAAGTTTCTTCGGCGCAATCGAGTTTTCTGTACAGCATATAATCAAGGCTACAGAACACATATCTATCTTTCGGT
>NC_089750.1:75987206-76017206 GCF_040412425.1 Macrobrachium rosenbergii
ATATATATATATATGTGTGTGTGTGTGTGTGTGTGTGTGTGTGTGTGTGTGTGTGTGTGTGTGTGTGTGTAAATGCAACTTCCCTTTATAGAGGGTGGTTTCAGAAGAAACAAAACAACAGGTACTGCTATATTCATCTCTTAGCACCTGAGACAAGTTTGAACTTTAAATAAAAAAAAACCCTCCACCTCAGAACATGCTCGCTAGCAGTGCATCTACTCACCCTTACCCAATTTTAAAAAACAATTAAATGTATGTTGCACCCCTAACCTCTTCACCTCCATCCAGTTAACACATTCTCTCCACACGGCCAGACCAATTTGAAACTGATAAACTTTTTTCCAATACCCATTTCTCTACCATTCAACCTATCTTGTGATCAAATATCATGCAATCAGTTCAGTTGAATGCATTTTCTATACAAACACACATACACACACACACACACACACACACACACACACACATATATATATATATATATATATATATATATATATATATATATATATATATATATATATATATATATATATATATATATATATATTTAATACAACTGATGGATGGCAACTCAAGAGTGATGAACTTGAGAAGGGACGGGAGTGAGAAGCAAGAAATGGACTTAGTGAAGGAGTATAAGCACCTCAACAGAGAAGTTGCCTTTGTGTAATGGAGATCTAGCCTCAAACCAATATTATCTACTGAGACGTCTGCGAGCATGGTTGAAGAATGGTAGGGGTAAAGATACCCATAATTAACTCCTGGGAGGTGACGGGAGGATGGGCACCATTTGTTTTAGAGAGCTTGTACTTTTTAGTTTTCTGAAAAGAAAACTATTGTGCCGGCTTTGTCTGTCCGTCCGCACTTTTTTCTGTCGGCCCTCAGATCTTAAAAACTACTTAGGCTAGAGGGCTGCAAATTGGTATGTTGATCATCCACCCTCCAATCATCAAACATACCAAATTGTAGCCCTCTAGCCTCAGTAGCTTTATTTATTTTATTTAACGTTAAAGTTAGCCATAATCGTGCCTCTGGCAACGCAACAACACACGCCACCACGCACGGCTGAGATTTTTATGGGCCGCTGCATTATACCAGGACCACCGAAAGATAGATCTATTTTCGGTGGCCTTCATTATAAGCTGTACAGAAAACTCAATTGCGCCGAAGAAACTTCGTTGCATTTATTACTTGATTTTGGAAATTTTTTTCATCAATTTATCATTTGACAGTAGGTCTGATAAAGACGCCTTTCGTTAAACGCATCGGCGCTGGATGAACGAAAGTTTTGGAAATGTTTCGTCACAATTTTTCCTGCAATTTGGCTGTACGTAACATTTCCTTACAATTTTGAGATATATACGACAAATTTCACTCGTATGATACATATTTATTATTATTATTTTAGTAGATGAAACCTACTGACACGGAACAAGCATGCCAAAGGGGTCATTGACTTGAAATTCAAGCTTCCAAAGATTGTTGGTTTCAACCTCCCACTGCAGACCCCACACTGCAGCAGTAACTGATCATGGTACTGAGCCAGTGATTTTTCATCGCCCTGGGTGAGACACGAACCCGCGACATCTGAGCGGCATGCCACGATGCATTCAAAGAAGGGAAAAATATATAGAACGTTAGGTTGCCATTTAGAGACCCCTGGACAAAATCGTTTGCAGTCATCTTGCGTCACTTTTGAACATGGCTGTACATGTGTTAGCCTAGAGAGAGAATTAACCATCTGGAAACAGACGGCTGTGGTTGTCCTCACCACCCTGGAGAAAGGGGCTGGGTTCGCAACCTCATCCCAAAAAGAACTTTAGTAAACCGAAAGTCTGACACCAGAAAAGATGAGGATCTACAAAGTTCCCTCCCGTTAAGACACACGCTAAGTTTATCTAAATGGAATTCACTGGAATTGGAACGGAATGGGAAATTTAGGCCAAAGGCCAAGCGCTGGGACCTATGAAGTCATTCAGCGCTGAAAGGGAGATTGAGAGAAAAGAAGGCTTGAAAGGTGTAACAGGAGGAAAACCTCGCAGTGGCACTGTGAAACAATTGTTAGGAGAGGACTGAGGAAAGCAAGATGGAAGGAGAATAAGAACGGAGGAGGTACAGTAAAAGGAATGAAAGGGGTTGCAGCTAGGGGCCTAAGGAAAGGACTCTGCAAAGAACCTTAAGTCACGCCTACAGTGCATCACGTGAGGTGCACTGACGACACTACCTCCAAACGGGAAAGTTGCAAATTATTATACAAAATTGGGAAGCTAAAGCATAATGTCTGACTCTGAGACGACCAAGTGTATGTAACTCGTTGTTGCCATCCGCTCTGTGGATGTGACTTTCAATGCCCAGCCAAACAGCAGATAAGAATTCAGAAGCAAATCTTTGGAAACTTGATCAAAATTAAGGGGCAAATCTCTTCTGAAACTTTCAACTCCGTGACAAAAATAATTTATAATTTCCGATAAATGTAAAGAGGGTATCACTCATTAATGTCATTTTTTGCGTAAGACTGTATATAATGCAGTACAGGCGAGGTAACATGAACGTAAAAACATAGACGAAAGACGGTCAGTTTCTCATTGTCTCTGTAACTCTCTCACATCATCTCAGCTGTGCTACACCATATAAACCCTATTCTTTAATCCCCAGTCGAAAAATTACATTAACAAACGATATTAATATAATTTAGCCAACTTAGTTTTCGGTAAATTGGAATCCTATTGTCCTTCTCACGCCATCTAATTCAGTATAATAGTATGACATCGTCGAAGGCTTTATACTTTATAATACACCATAACAATCTACATATGTATCCATCCATTTCTGTAGGTAATTTTTCGAGGATGTAAGTATATATTTTTGTATGTATGTATGTATGTGTATATGTATATATCTTTGTATGTATGCATATATGAATATATTTTTGTATGTATGCATATATGTACATATTCTTGTATGTACGTATGTATGTATATAATTATTTTTGTATGTATGTATATATGTATATATTTTTGTATGATGTATATGTACATATTTTTGTATGTATATGTATATATTTTTGTATGTATGTATATATGTACATATTCTAGCATGTATGTATATATGTGTATATTTTTGCATGTGCGTATATATGTATACATTTTTGCATGTATTTTATATGCATATATTTTTGTATGTATGTATATATTTTTGTATGTACGTATATATGTATATATTTTGTATGTATGTATACATGCATATATTTTTGTATGTAAGTATATATGTACATATTTTTGTATGTATATATTTTTGTATGTATATATGTATATATTTTTGTATGTATGTATGTATGTATGTATGTATGTATGTATGTATGTATGTATGTATGTATGTATGTATGTATGTCTGCTTTCGGGTTTATAAACAGAATGAATATTAGCTCAGAAAAAAAAACTCCAGATTCTGTTACATAGAAACCACTCTAGTTAAGTATCCTGCCATAATGGAAAGGGTGCTTTTTTTTAAACAACGGACTGCGCCCCCTAAATTCAGGGCAATATAAAGAGAGTAAACATACAGAGAGAGAGAGAGAGAGAGAGAGAGAGAGAGAGAGAGAGAGAGAGAGAGAGAGAGAGAGAGAGAGAGAGAGAGAGAGACATAAATAGGCAACTAGGGTGAGAGAAAGAGAGAGAAGGAGAGACTGATAAATAGGCAATTAAAGAGAGAGAGAGACATAGACAGGTGATAAGAGACAGATAATAGGCAACGAGAGAGAGAGAGAGAGAGAGAGAGAGAGAGAGAGAGAGAGAGAGAGAGAGAGAGAGATGTGGATAAGGAGAGACATAAATAGGCAACTAGGGGGAGAGAAAGAGAGAGAAGGAGAGACTGATAAACAGGCAACGAGAGAGAGAGAGAGAGAGAGAGAGAGAGAGAGAGAGAGAGAGAGAGAGAGAGAGAGAGAGAACGTGATTCTACCTGCCAGACAAAATAAATCTTTAACCTCTTGTTATTAAAATTCAATGACTTGAGGCTGAAACAATTTGAGAGTAAGTGAGAAGAGAAAGAAAGAAGAGAAAAAAGATAGAAAGTGGATAATAGAAAGCGAACGATGCTGTGAGAAAGGCCGGCCGATAAATCCGAGATTAGAAAGCTATTTTCTAAGTAGGTCGACTGAGATAACATAACTGCGGCCTCTTAGAGAGAATCGTTTTATGAAGGAATAATGCAAAGGGTAGATATATATACTTTCTTTAGCTTTTAGTTCGTCTGCTGGAAAGTAAGTTATTTTCATTGCGTTGGTCAATTATCTGCCAATAATTATTCGAAGTGTTTGTTATATACATGAGAAATTATATTATGTAGTTATATTTTGACCTGCAAAATTTGTTTCCAGTTACAATGAAAGAAAATGTTAATTTTGTGGAAACTGACATGAAGTTATATTTTCAACTGCACAATCTGTTTGCAGTTATAATAAGAAATGTGTTTTTTTGGACGAGCTAATTATGTGGTTATTTTTTCGCTTGCAGAATCTGTTTCCAGTTATAATGTGAAATGTGGTTATTTTGACCAGATAATTATGTAGTTGTATTTTCAATTACAGAATCTGTCTGTAGTTATAACAGAGTTATAATAGGAAACGTAGTTATTTTGAAGAGATAATTAGGTGGTTATATTTTCAATTGCAGAATTTGTTTGTAGTTATAATAAGAGATTAGCTTATTTTGGGGAAACTAAAATGAAGTTATACTATCAATATATGTTTCCTTTATGGAAACTGACATGTTTATATTATCAATTGCAAAATTTGTTTGCAATTATAATAAGAAATGTAATTTTTGGACGAGGTAGTTATGTAGTTATATTTCAATTGTAGAATTTGTCTTGTAGTTATAATAAGAGTTATAACAGGAAATGTGGCTATTTTGAAGATAATTATGTAGTTACATTTTCAACTGCAAAAATTTGTTTCCAGTTATAATGACTTTTGTCATCACCTGTATAAATCACTCGACTCATTTACACAGAACTTTGAAACACGCTTTTTCTCATCTGAAACTTTGTCCAGAAACTTTCTGTTCAACAGAACTGAGAGGAGGAATTTCCTTATGGGCGCATCTACATATGCAAATGAGGTCCATTCAATGCTTATTTTCTATATTTTTCAATTTAATTGATTCATCATAACAACAGCATAATTACAACTCAGAAATGCCGAGACCGTATTAATTACGGATTGTTCTTCTCGGAAGTTTTCTGTGGAAAGGGAGAAGTTGGTTTTCGGACGAACGGATAAGAGAGAGAGAGAGAGAGAGAGAGAGAGAGAGAGAGAGAGAGAGAGAGAGAGAGAGAGAGAGAGAGAGAGAGAGAGAGAGGTGGTTAGTTCTGTCGTGACCCGTCTTTGACTCATTGCATGAATCTTAGACTTGAAAATAAGATGGACTTGGAAATTAGTACAGTATGCACATAATGCAACTCATTTTATCAGTATTCTTTTAGTGACTGCTATCAACTGATACTGCCTACCACTCAGTGTTGGATGTGGCTGAACTCCAGCTAAACTTAAGACTATTAATAGCAGGTCTTGTACCATGCTCCTCCCTTCATTATTCAGAATGTTGGATACTTAAATAGGATACTCCCTATCCCTATTCGAAAGTATTGTTTCCTATTTATACAGAGATGAAATATTTATTGCTATCTTTTTCAACTCGTTTGATTTACCTACACTGCAAAGATCTTCTACTCTTTGAATGTGAGCAGTTTGTTAGACCTGCATCTCCATGACAAAACGGCTCAAAATGGTGGTATCATTCTTCTTAACAAGAGTAATCACGAGTTACAGTAGTGTCATGGGTCACAACTTATTTTCAACTGAGAATTTCTAAAATCACCTCCAGTGCCGAACCCTCCGGCAATACATTCTCGTTTTGCTGTGCGTCAACATCAGTGGCCTAAAGCTGTGCACTAACATCAGTGGCCTAGCTACTCGTTTCGGTGTGCATCAACATCATGGCCTACCTGCTCGTTTTGCTGTGAGTCAACATCAGTGGCCCAGCTACTCGTTTCGCTGTGTGTCACCATCAGTGGCCTACCTACTCAATTTGCTGTGAGTCAACATCAGTGGCCTAGCTACTTGTTTCACTGTGCATCAACATCAGTAGCTTAGCTACTCGTTTCCATGACAAAACGGCTCAAAATGGTGGCCTATCTACTCATTTTCTGTAATCAAGAGTAATGGCCTAGTTACAGTTTGCTGTTTGCCAACATCAGGGCCTACAACTTGTTTTCAACTAACATCATTGGCTAAAATCACTCGTTTTGCCTCTGTGTCACCATCAGTGGCCTACCTACTCATTTGGCTGTGAGTCAACATCAGTGGTCTAGCTATTCATTTTGCTGTGTCAACATCAGTGGCCTAGCTACTCATTTCGCTGTATGTCAACATCAGTGACCTAACTACTCATTTTGCTGTGTGTCAACATCAGTGGCCTACCTATTCATTTTGCTGTGAGTCAACATCAGTGGCCTAGCTATTCATTTTGCTGTGTGCCAACATCAGTGGCCTAGCTACTTATTTTGCTGTGTATCAACATCAGTGGCCTACCTACTCATCTTCCTGTGAGTCAACATCAGTGGCCTAGCTATCATTTTTTGCTGTGTCAACATCAGTGGGCTACCTACTCGTTTGGCTGTGTACTAACATCAGTGGCCTAGCTACTGGTTTTGCTGTGTGTCATCATCAGTGGTCTACCTACTCATTTTGCTGTAAGTCAACATCAGTGGCCTAGCTACTCGTTTCGTGGTGCGTCAACATCAGTGGCCTAGCTACTCATTTTGCTGTGAGTCAACATCAGTGGCCTAGCTATTAATTTTGCTGTGTGTCAACATCAGTGGCCTAGCTACTCATCTGCTGTCCTGTGCTCTAACATCATGGCCTAGCTACTGGTGGGATGGGATGTAGGGGCAATATGCCACCTCTTGAATCACTAACAACCCTTCCACACACCCACCCCACCTAGATGTCCCATCACTCAAAAATGAGTATGCCAAATGACTCCATCTTCAGAAATTTAAGTCATTTGTGAAGGCTTGAATGGAACAGAGATTCCCTAGGGCACAAACTAGTGAAATCTCATGGTTGGTCACGCCCTGGTCAGCATCTACATTCTGGTGAGGTGACACGATGTCACTGTGCCCAGTGACTGAGGTCCTTCGTTTCCTCTACTTCAGAACTATGGAACAGTCTTCCTCTAAGTGTTGTGGCCTTACTGTGACTTCAAGTTCCTGTACTATAACCTTTTTTTTTTTTTTTTTAGATGCTATTGTTTGTGAATCTGTAATAATATATATATATATATATATATATATATATATATATATATATATATATATATATATATATAATTTGTATTTATATATACATATATATACATATACAGTATATACATACATATATATATATAATAGGGTCTTTGTTCTTAAATTATTACTACTATGTTTCTTATTTTTTATGTTTTCTATGTAATTCTTTTATATATTGAAGTTATTATTCTTTGTAAACCTGTTAGCAATTTTATCACCTTTTTTGGCTTGCTCTATCTGAATAAGTGATCATATTCAGAATATGGAATAATATTAATAGTATTAACCTACACTATATTACAGTATCTGTATGTCTGTACGTTCGTGAAACTCCTTCTAAAGAGTAAGTGCACAACACAAAAGAATAAGATATTGGTTGAATTGTCATGAGGCTCATATATAAATTTCACACATACTTGGTCTCCCTCAGTTATTTGTGGGCCAAAACTGTTTTTACAAGAGATGCGTAAATGTGATTCTGTGCATTTTCCTTAGAAATCTCTCAGGTTTTAGTTGATAATAATGATTTATTTCGTGTCAATACTCGTAAAAATAAATAATAACATTATTATAATGTTAATAAATTGCGTGAATTAGTAATAATAATTAAAATCTTATTTCTAATTTTCTAATTATCAATTAGAATTTTTTCCTTTTTTAAACTCTTCTTAAATAACACCATAATATTCTCTGGAGGCTTGAATTTCAAGTCAATGGACTGTTCCGTATAAAATAATAATAATAATAATAATAATAATAATAATAATAATAATAATAATAATAATAATAATAATAATAATAATAATAATAATAAAATAACTGCTTGTCATTAGATTATTCATGTTTAAACTCTCTAAATAATAATAATAATAATAATAATAATAATAATAATAATAATTAATGCTTGTCATTAGATTACTCATGATTAAGCACTCTAAATGACTAAGAGAATATTACCAAAACAACTCCTAGTTAAGGAATACGTTTTACCCCTCCGCAAAATGTAGCTTTTCATGAGTTCAGAATTAGAAAAAAATATTAAATGACCATGAGAATACTACCAAAACAACTCCTAGTTAAGGAACACGTTTTACCCTTTCGCAAAATGTAGCTTTTTCATGGGTTCAAAATCAGAAAAAAATAAAAAATGGCTTCTTCAACCACCATAACCCCAGGAATGCCTTCAAGATTTGACACCTTCTGTCAACATGAGAAGGCTCTTTGACCAGAGACTGAGGAGGAGGAGGAGGAGGAGGAGGAGGAGGAGGAGGAGGAGGAGGAGGAGGAGGAGGAGGAGGAGGAGGAGGAGGAGGAGGAGGGAGGGAGGGGTGAACGATTGGGATTAGGATGGGGGAGGGGGAGGGAGGAAGGGAGGTCTAGTGGTAGTATTAGTAGCAGCAGGAGCAGCCACGAGCAGCAGATTTATCGGTAGTGCAAAGCGGGCCGAGGTCGAGGGAACAGCAGCAGCAGCAGCAGCAGCAGCAGCTGAGCAACAGCAGCAGACTCCAATGGTGCTGCACCACATGTAACTCGTGTGGCACTCGTGTGGCACTGGTGTAAGGTGGTGGCACGCTGTCTGCTGCCACCAAACAGCTGTTGTTGTCATTGGCGGCTCGTCCGCCCGAGGAAGGACCTCGTGGTCTCGCGGCCTACTGAAGAAGAAGAAGAAGAAGAAGAAGAAGAAGAAGAAGAAGAAGAAGAAGAAGAAGAAGACCTCTGTAGTTGGCTCCTGGCTTGTGGTCATTCCCGGACGTTCCTTTGCTGTTGTTGTTGGGCTGCTGTTTTCGTTGTTGTTGACCCCCCGAATCGCGATGCCACGCGACGCGACGCGACGAGTGAGCCCTCACGCGAAAGCACGAGGTCAAAGTGAAGCGACTTAAGTGACTTAAAGCGACTCGAAGCTACTTATAGGCGAATTTCGGCCCGGGGGGTCGGGAGGAAGGGAGAAAAAAATGAGGTGATGATGAACTGGAAAGACTCAAATGACTGAGGTTGGTAATTGCAACGGTGATGATGATGACGTGTCGAAGAAGAAGGAGGAGGAGGGAGAGAGGGAGGGAGAGAGGGAGGGAGAGAGATACAGGGAGAGAGGGAGAGTGAGAGGAGGAGGAGTAGGAGGAAGAGAGTTGTTGAAAATCAATGAGTTGTTCCTGACTGCGAATGTTTTCTTGTTTTTGTATTTTTTTTTTTTTTTATCTGAGGTGAGAAACACCATACATACTGTAGATACAGGCTCATGAAAATATTCTTTTTTGTGGAGCATTTTATTTTGAGTGAGTCTGATTCCGCCCCCAGACTCGGTCTGTACAGACTTTTTAAAACGAGCCTTCAAGAAATGAACTTGACTTTACTTTATCAGACTTTTTTTCAGGCTGTTCAGGCTTGGTGATAATGATGATGATGATGATGGTGTAAATACCTTGTATGGGAAATAAAAAGTATTTTGTTTAATTTTACTCTCTCGGTACTGGATGGGATTAGGAATACAAAACACATGTTATATATATATATATATATATATATATATATATATATACACATATCTATATATATACATATGAATATATCTATACATATGAATATATATATATATATATATATATATATATATATATATATATATATATATATATATATTATAAACACAGGCATACAGAAAAACTATACAAGATCATAAATACAGCGCTCCATAAACAAATGCATGCACTACGTACTTAATATTAACATTTTCCAAACATACATAAAACTATATCAGTAATAACCACTTTCCCTATATTCATATTTACCTTCATCTTCTCAAGGCAGTAGGCGCATGCACTGACATTTTTTCTGTAAGCTCTAATCATATGCAAATTATTCCACTGACTTACCAAGCTGACACTGGATAATATAACATAGAGGGACACAAACATTCTTATGCAAAACGTTAGTCTGTAGTCTATCTATCTATCTATCTATCTATCTATCTATCTATCTATCTATCTATCTATCTATCTATCTATCTATCTATCTACCTTTTTCTACTTCTACCTGGTCTTTGGGAAGGGGTGGGGGTGAGGGATGATGGGGCCTTAATTATTATGTATAAATTAGAAAAGATTAATATTATATAGAAGTTTTCTAAACATCTTTGAGCGTTTATAGTTATACCCCCATTTCCGGGGCTTCACACGAGCTGGGATATTTCAAAAGTAAAATCATCTTTTTAATTCTTTTTTTTTTCTCAGTACGTTTCTGTGTAAGGTGATACTATCAATGTTCTTATATCTGAGGCTCAGTTCATTTTTGAGAATAGTTAGTGAATGATTTTCCATCTTCAAGAGGCTGGACTTTAAGAAGTGTTCACGTTATTATCTTGAAGTTATTCCTCTTTTCCCGAAGTGATTTGTAAGTGTAAATTAAGAACTTGTCATCGGCACAAACTGTAAATGTGAATGTAACTCGAAACTCGATTCCACAAAGGCAAGGAAGTGAAAATAAGTTTTGCCACAGCGCATTATTAAAATGTCAAGTGACCAAGAACTCGAGAGCTGAAGGTACACACAGAAAAATTATTTTGCCCCTCTCGAAGAGGCTGGAAAGATGCCTTCTTGTCATTCGGCTTATGAAAGAACCCCTGTGAATGCATTCGAGGAGGAACACTATTGTTCTACGTTAGTTTTCAAGACCTAGGTCGTCTTTTTAATCATGTGTTCTGCTATGGTGGTTTCCCACTCGGCCTAAGAATCAACAACAGCTTGGAGCCATCGCGCCGAACTTCTCCTTCTCCCACGTGCCAGAGTCGTCCCCAGGCCTCGTCCCTATGCGGGAAAGCGACCGAATGGGCTGAGGCCTTCTCTCTCTCTCTCTCTCTCTCTCTCTCTCTCTCTCTCTCTCTCTCTCTCTCTCTTCACATGCTGCGTGAAGCAACATGAAAAGCCGACCCAAACTCTTCCCTAACCGCCAGCCTAAGATACCAGTGCCAGGTAAGTTATCTTTCTCTCTTTGTTGCTAAATTCGTATGTCTCAGAAATTAGGAATTCTTGTCGTGGTGGCCCTTTAAGGAGGTAGTGCCGTCAGTGCGCCTCACGCAGTGCACTGGGGGCATTGCTAAAGGATGTCTGAGGCGTCTCTTTGGGATAAGATGCAATCACGTTCTAGCCTTTTACTTTACCTCTGTCCCTGTTTCCATTCTTCAATCTTCTACTGTCCAACAACTCTTAACAGTAACTTCTTAGTAACTTCTCAGTTACATCTTTAGATCCTTTTACTTCACCTCCCTTACTTACTGGATGTCTTTATCTTGCTGTCCATCCACTCCAACACCAATTCTTTCCACTGTCTCGAGCGCTGATTGGCTGAAAGTGCCCACCCCCAGTGCTTGGCTTGACAACCTCAATTGTACAAGTGCGTCCATCCTTACTGGGTCATATGACCCCCATTATTGGCAAGATATTTTATTAGTCTGTTGCAGACAGGGTCAGAAAAGTTCACGAGGGTCATATGACTCCCAAACTGGCAAGAGATTTTATTAGTCTGTAGCAGACAGGGTCAGAAGAGTTCACGAGGGTCATATGACCCCGAAACTGGCAAGAGATTTTATTAGCCTGTTGCACAAAAGGTCAGAAAAGTTCACGAGAGTCATATGACCCCCAAACTGGCAAGAGATTTTATTAGTCTGTTGCAGACAAGGTCAGAAAAGTTCACGACCTCATACACACTTGATTATGACGTCGATAAGGGTCCTTCTTTGAACAAAATACCAAATACCGGCGCTGGATGTGGTCCCGCGCATGCGCAGATGTGAAATGTCATGTTAATAATTTCAAAATTAACAACATTAATCAACACACGCACAAGAATTAGGCTTCGTTGGCCATAAAATGAATAATTCAGGCAAAATAGAGGATCATTTAAGAGTGGGTCCTTAAATTTAGGACATGGGTCCTTTAATTTAGGACGCCACATGAGAAACGTTTGGCTGTTGAAGTCTCCCGCTGAAATTCCTTCAGCGATGGTGGCACTGATAACAGTGCCAGATGTACTTCTGGAATGAGTTTTGTTCCCTTTTGTGATTTATAATCGGTTTCATATAGTGTATGTACTATACCTATCTATCTATCTATCTATCTATATATCTATATACATAATTATATATATATTTATACATATAAATATACAGTGTATATATATATGTATATATATATATATATATATATATATATATATATATATATATATATATCATTATATATATACAGTATATAATGTATATATATATATATATATATATATATATATATATATATATATATATATATATATTTATGACTGCAAAGTATCGAAAAATATCCAAGTTCAAACCTTTCCATTTTAGCTAACATCTCATTTCCCTTCCTCCGCCCAAAAAGCAAAAAAAAAAAAGGCCAACAAAGGCTTCAAGAAAAAAAAAAAAAAAAAAGAATGAAAAACGGCACCACTTAGGTTAGCCATATCATCGCATCAACATCTCGTCTATAAGGGGATTCGAACTAACGTACGGCCGGAGGAGAGGAAGGGGAGAGACGCGTCCCCCCTCTCCGATCGCCAAACGAAGACTGATTGACTTGGCCTGTGGGGGTTAGCTTATATGTTCACTTCGAGAGGCTTAGGCCGAGTTTTGACTCCTTTGTAAGATAGATAAGTCTTCCCCTAAGGGTAATTTATATATTGTCTGTATTATATCTCTTTAATTTAATTTATAATCGTATCTGTCACGTCATTACGGTTGAAATAGTCTGCTTTGCTTTCCGTATTTCCTATTATCCTCAGTAACTTCTTTCAAATGAACGCCGTAATATTCTTTGGAAGCTTGAATTTCAAGTCAGTGGCCCCTTTGGTGGGCTTGTTCCATATGAATAGGGGTCATCTTCTGAATAATAATAATAATAATAATAATAATAATAATAATAATAATAATAATAATAATATAATAATAATAAATAATAATAATAATAATAATAATAATAATAATAATAATGAAGCTTGAATTTAAAGTCAGTGGCCCCTTTGGTGGGCTTGTTCCATATGAATAGGGTTCATCTTCTGAGTAATAATAATAATAATAATAATAATAATAATAATAATAATAATAATAATAATAATAATGTCAGTGGTTGTTGTTCCATATGAACAGGGTTCATCTTCCTAACAACAATAATAATAATAATAATAATAATAATAATAATAATAATAATAATAATAATAATAATAATAATAATAATAATAATAATATTGTAATGTTTAATATCATGACAGTTTGGATATTTTATCGTTTCCGGCCTGTTGTAATTATTTTTTGCTGTTCATTATTATTATTATTATTATTATTATTATTATTATTATTATTATTATTATTATTATTATTATTATTATTATTATTATTATTATTATTATTCATAAGATGATCCCTACTCATATGGAACAAGCCCACCACAGGGGCCACTGACTTGAAATTCAAGCTTCCAAAGAATATTATGTTCATTTCAAAGAAGTTACAGAAGGTAATAGGAAATACAGAAATAAAAGGAGAAAAAATGATAAATTAATAAATCAATAAAAGATAAATTAATAAATCAATAAAACAAACAGATAAAAATATAAATAATTAAAATACAAGGGAAATTGCTCTTAAGGATAGTAATGCTATGCGTATCCCGTACGCGCCTAATTACGGGCGAATATTCCTTATACGATTTGTTATTTATTGATTTGTTTTTCTGTAACACATTGCAGAGAGCTATTGTTGCTATACAGGCCGAAGGGAAGCCGAGTTGATGACTAGGATACTGAACCTCTAAGACAAAGCTTGTTGCTATTCCCGTAGGGTGCGAAAGCCCTTACGTTAAGGGGAAGATATATCGCACTGCTTTTGTTTAAGGGGGTTTTCTATCACTTTACTGTCAGAAAAAAAATAATAAAAAAAAAATCTTAAGTGTGATGGTTTCTTCTCTTATGCTACAGAGAGGCTCAGGCAGCGTTACCATAAAATATGATGCATCTTTACCATGAATAGTTCCCCATTGGACGGGTGGGTTCCGTTCTCAAGTAGCACTCTGATGGCCGCGAGTTCGAATCTCAGACCGGCCAATGAAGAATAAGAGGAATTTATTTCTGGTGACAGAAATTCATTTCTCGCTATAATGTGGTTCGGATTCCACAATCAGCTGTAGGTCCCGTTGCTAGGTAACCAATTGGTTCTTAGCCACTTCAAATAAATCTAATCCTTCGGGCCAGCCCTCTCCAGGAGAGCTGTTAATCAGCTCAGTGGTCTGGTTAAAACTAAGGTATACTTAACATTTTTACCATGAATTATCTCAATATTTTGTTTTGTTTTGCAGATATAATTTATCTATTAATCTACTTTTTAGTTTTCTGTAAAAGAAAACTATTGTGCCGGCTTCTGTTTTTCTGTCCGTCTGTCAGCACTTTTTCTGTCCGTTTTTCTGTCCGCACTTTTTCTGTCCGCACTTTTTCGGTCCGCACTTTTTTCTGTTCGCACTTTTTCTGTCCGCACTTTTTCTGTCCTGTCACTTTTTCTGTCAGCACTTTTTCTGTCCGCACTTTTTCTGTCCTTTTTTCTGTCCGCACTTTTTCAGTCCGCACTTTTTCTGTCCGCACTTTTTCTGTGTCCTGCACTTTTTCCTTTTTCTGTCCGGCTTTTTCTGTCAGATCTGTCCGCACTTTTTCTGTCCGCACTTTTCCTGTCCGCCCTCAGATCTTAAAAACTACTGGGGCTAGAGGTCTGCAAATTGGCAAGTTGATCATCCACCCTCCAATCACCAAACATACCAAATTGCAGCCCTCTAGCCTCAATAGTTTTTATTTTATTTAAGGCTATAGCCATGATCGTGCGTCTGGCAACTATATAGGACAGGCCACCACCGGCCAGTGGTTAAAGTTTCTTGGGCTGTGGCTCATACAGCATTATACCGAGACCACCGAAAGATAGGTCTATTTTCGGTGGCCTTGATTATACGGTGTACAGAAAACTCGACTGCGCCGAAGAAACTTCGGGCCATTTTTTACTTATATTTCTATCTATTCCTAACCTTGTTTATCTCTCTATAACTTCGCTCATTTCTTCTACTCTTCGTTCTGTTTTATCATCTTCTCATAAGACAATAACTTTCGTTTGAATGAATCATTGAGGGAATAATGAACGGATGAAGGCGTCTCTCTATTTATAAACTGTTGCCAGGAAAAAGTTAAATTTATTAAAAAGAATAAAAAAAATAATGAACAGATGAAGGCGTCCATTTATAAACTGTGGCCAGGAAAAAACTATTAAAATTAAATTTATTGAATAGATTAAAAATTAATGAACGGACGAAGGCGTCTCTTCATAAACTGTCGCCAGGAAAAAATAAATTATTAAAAATTAAATTTATTACAAAGATTAAAAATAATGAACATATGAAGGCGTCGATTTATAATTTGTCGCCAGAAAAAAATAAATTATTAAAATGAAATTTATTACAAAGATTAAAAAAATAAAGTGTCCATCTATAAACTGTTGCCAGGAAAAAACCGAATCATTAAAATTATATTTATTACAAAAATTACAAAACAATTGAAGAAATGACGGCGTCCATTTAAAAAAACTTTTGCTAGGAAAGATTTGAGCAATATGAGTTTGAGAAAAATCAAATAAATAAAAAATAACATAAGGAATATTCGCCGGTAATTAGGTGTGTACACCAATACTACCCTTCAGAGCAAATCACCTTAAGTTTTAATCATGTATGCATGTATGTATATATATATATATATATATATATATATATATATATATATATATATATATATATATATATATATATATATAATATTTATCTGTCTGACTTATTGATTTATCGATTCATCTTTTTTATTCTTTACTGATAATTGATCTCTTCTTTCTGTATTTCCCATTAACTTCTGTAACTCCGTTTGGTCCATATGAATAGGAATCATCTTCTGAATAATAATAATAATAATAATAATAATAATAATAATAATAATAATAATAATAATAATAATAATAATAATAATAATAATAACTGGTCTCTTTCTGTATATCCCATTACCTTCTTAACTTCATCTTCCGAATAAACAATAATAATATTAATTAAAAATAATAATCTAATAATAATAATAATAAAATAATAAAATATAATAAGATTGATCTCTTTCTGTAATCCCACAGGGAACTAAATAATAACAATAATAATAATAATAATAATAATAATAATAACAATAATAATAATAATAATAATAATAAATAATAATAATAATAATAATAATAATAATAATAATAATAATAATAATAATAATAATAATAATAATAATAATAATAATAATAAAAGTAATAATAATAATATAAGTAAGATTGCTGCTCTGAAGTAAAGGGAACTAAATAATAATAATAATAATAATAATAATAATAATAATAATAATAATAATAAAGAATAATAATAAGAAGAAGAAAAGAAGAAGAAGAAGAAGAAGAAGAAGAAGAAGAAGAAGAAGAAAAGAAGAAGAAGAAGAAGAAGAAGAAGAAGAAGAAGAAGAAAGATTATTTATGGGTAACGAATACCACGTCCAGCCCGGGATAAATCTTAGTCGCCAAAAAGCTATTGCTATAAATGTGCAATTAGAATATACCATTGCCAGATCTCCAATGCAACCTTCCTAGGGCCAGCAATTGTCATCTCGACTCTCTCTTATATCACCGTCATGCTGAATGGTATGAGTTCAGATATAAGGAATAAACAAGTAAAAAATGAGCCGAAGTTTCTTCGGCGCAATCGAGTTTTCTGTACAGCCGCTACAGCGTACAATCAAGACCGCCGAAAATAGATCTATCTTTAGGTGGTCTCGGTATAATGTTGTATGGGCCGCGGCCTATGAAATTTTAACCACGGGCCGGTGGTGGCCTGTCTTATAACGTTGCCAAAAGGACGATTATGGCTAACTTTAACCTTCAATAAAATCAAAACTACTGAGGCTAGAGGGCTGCATTTTGGTATGTTTGATGATTGGAGGGCGGATGATCAACATACCAATTTGCAGCCCTCTAGCCTCAGTAGTTTTTAAGATCTGAGGGCGGACAGAAAAAGTGCGGACAGGATAAAGTGCGGACGGACAGACAAAGCTGGCACAATAGTTTTCTTTCACAGAAAACTAAAACACCTGTTACCAGCCAGAATGCTTAACATAACAATGAATCGTTTCTAACACTTAACTTCTGTAACTTCAAATGACATCTCTCTCTCTCTCTCTCTCTCTCTCTCTCTCTCTCTCTCTCTCTCTCTCTCTCAGTTTGAGTCTATTTTTTTGTCATTAGTGTAAATACTACATACAGTTTGTCTTAGAAGCAGCACTGTTATCATTTCATTTCTCTCTCTCTCTCTCTCTTATTTCAGCTCATTTTTTACCATTCGAGAATATATTAAATGCACCCTGTCACACAAGCATCGTAAATAATCGAGTCTTGTAGCTCTCTCTCTCTCTCTCTCTCTCTCTCTCTCTCTCTCTCCTCTCTCTCTCTCTCCAGCCAATCCCTAGCGATCGGTCGCACATGCCCAGCGGGACATACCCCCTACGGGAGGGGGGCGAAAGGGCCGCCTCAGATAAGGGCTTTTATAGCGCCTCTCGGAGTTCGGGAACTGCGCCCCCCGTAGACAATGCTTTTTGGGCACCGCTTGCCTACGGGGGAGGGGGAGGGGGTAGGGGGCACTGGGGCAAAAGGGAAGGGGTCAGTGGGTAAAATGTGGAAGTGGAAAATGAAGGAAAAGGGTAGAGATTGGGTTAGTAAGGCTGGTTGGTTTTTAGTTTTTGTTTCTTTTTTTTATTTTTGGTTTTTCATTTGATTTTGTGGCTCTCTCTCTCTCTCTCTCTCTCTCTCTCTCTCTCTCTCTCTCTAGCTTTTGTTTATCTTTTGTCATTTTTGTCACTTTTATACACTAAATGCAGTCTATCTTAGAAAAATTCTGATAATTTGATTTTGTAGCGTTCTCTCTCTCTCTCTCTCTCTCTCTCTCTCTCTCTCTCTCTCTTTTTCTCTCTCAGCTTTGTTTTTTGCCATATATATATATATATATATATATATATATATATATATATATATATATATATATATATATATATATATATATATATATATATATATATATATATATATATATATATATATATATATATTTATATATATATACAAAAATGCAGTCAGTCTTAGAAGCACTGTAATCTTTTTTTGTACCCTCTCTCTCTCTCTCTCTCTCTACCCAAAACACATGCAAAAAAAATTTTTTCAAGTGGCCATCGCCCGGTTACCGAAAACACACTCCTCCCCCCCAAAAAATGGAGGAAGAACTGGGTCATCGGTAATGAGTGTTTAGAAAACTGGGTCACCCAAGATGACACCGATCGCATTTGGAAACTGACCCTCCCTCCCCCACCCTTCCTGCTTCTGCCCATGCCCTCTAACCACCCCCCACCTCACAGCATCCCTCAGATTTCTTTCTTTCGAATATTCGGTGAGGGGAGGGAGAGAGGAGAGAGGAGGAGTTTGTCTCTGTTAATTACAATCATCAAACGACCGTGTTTGAACAACATAAAACAGAAGTTTCGTCCTCCTCCTCCTCCTCCTCCTACTCCTCCTCCTCCCGTCATCTACCCCCTTCCTCTTATATCTCCCTACTCCGCTAACCCCAACCCCCACCCACGACCTCCAAATCGCCCCGAGAACGAGGAGCGAAATTGAATAGCCATGCAATTACTATTTCTATTTGAAAGAACGGCGTTCCTATATATGCGGAGCACTCGGGCCACCTAGCTTAATCCAGAGTAACTAAACAAAACCTGGACAGGTAAAAAGAAAAAAGTCTCTCTCCCTTGACTCGAGCTTAATTGGTTATCAGATCTAAAGGTCACTCCTGTCCACTCACTCGCAGCCAACAACTCGAGGGGGAGGGAGAGAGGAGAGAGAGACCCTTCTGGGTCAAGCACATACCTGAATGGCTCCATATGCGCCTGTGTGACAAGAATGACCGCCACCTCTTTTTCTATGTCCCCAAGTCCTCTTTTTTTCTACATCCCAGAGTCAACATTGGCTCGCATCAACTATGTATGATGAAGACGAACCTCTGGCAGCAGTCTGCCAATCTGCAGGGGGAGAATTATTCTAAGTCCTGTGAAATGAAAGTGTAAGGGCCATGTTTCCCCGTCGCCTTCTATGTCAAGTTTCCCCTCATTCTTTCTCAGTCGTTTGTCTTTTGTCCCTATCGATAACTGTGTCTTTTTTTTTATTTCAGAAAGTGGTAAGGTAGTTGAAGCGGGTTTTTGCTAGGATTCCCTAAGTTCTAAATATGGTGTCTCCCTGACGGTGTTGTGCAATTAGAGCCTCGAAAGTTCAGGCGAAAATGCAATGAATTGCTACCCTAATACAATTCATCTTGTACTTTAATAACTTATGTATTAGTTCATTAATTTATTTTCATTCCTTTTATAATAAATGATCTCTTTTTTTCTGTATTTCGTACTATTTTTCTGTAACTCCTTTCTAATGAACACTGTAATATTCTTTGGAAGCCTGAATTTCAAGTAATCAGCCCATGTGGGTTTGTTCCCTATGAATACGAGTGTACCTTGTGAAGATTAATAATAATAATAATAATAATAATAATAATAATAATAATAATAATAATAATAATAATAATAATAATAATAATAATGTGTGTAATAAAAATCCACTATCATATAGTAAAAAATATATTACTATATAGTTGTGGATTTTTATTACACATTGTTTTTAACGAGACTGTGACTGCAATTTCTTAGCAATAATAATAATAATAATAATAATAATAATAATAATAATAATAATAATAATATAATAATAATAATAATAATAATAATAATAATAATATCTCCTGTCTGTATTTCCTGATACCTTCTGTAATTTCTTTCAAATGAACACTGCAATATTCTTTGGAAGTTTGAATTTCAGGTCAAGGGCCTCTGTGGGCTTGTTCCAAATGAATGAGGTTCATCTTCTGAATAATAATAATAATAATAATAAATAATAATAATAATAATAATAATAATAATAATAATAAATAAGTACATCTACGAATCGAGGCAGCAAGCGTGCATACAAGGCATATGAAAACTTCGAAATTTCTTTCTGGAAAGGAACAGTTATATGACCTCAAGTAATATTGTCTTTGGTTCGCCCTACTTGTTGTTTGATGACAGGTTTTAGGCAAAGATCTGTGTGTGTGTGGGTTCTTACGAAAATCTATCCAGGAGTGAAACTCGAGGCAGGCAATAATTATCAAAATTTGGGAGAGATAGGACAGTGACTTTCTAGAAGAATTGATTTTCATTTTATGAGATAGTTTGATGGATGGTCGACATGGCATTTTTTTTTTTAAATTGAGCATTAATTTACTACTGTTGAATGTAGATGGATTTGATAAATAAAGAGAGAGAGAGAGAGAGAGAGAGAGAGAGAGAGAGAGAGAGAGAGAGAGAGAGAGAGAGAGAGAGAGAGAGAGAGAGAGAGAGGCTGAGCAAAAGGCAGAGAAAGATTAGCCAGGAGAGCAATGTCCCGAGAGAGAGATTCTCTCTCTCTACAGTAGACTGAAACGTGCAGCACTGTACTGTATATTTGCTGATAGAATCCAAGAGAGGGAAAACGAAAGAATCGCTACAACGATGGGGAAAAAAAAGTATCGATGTTGTGAATGTAAACATTCGTAGCATATGACTCTGAGCAAAACCAAACAATGACGGCAAAATCAGTCAATCATTTGCGAGAACGCTGAAGCTTTGCTGTTAAAGAATGATGACGACTTTACTTTAATATTAAGTTTTTTTTTATTACGGTATTTTTGTGATACCCTTTTTCGACGCTTTATATTATTAAGTTTTATTTTATTTTAATGTAGGAAATGTTTGTGATACCTTTTTTCGATTGCTTTATATTGTTAAGTTTTTATTTTATTTTAATGTAGAAAATGTTTGTGATACATTTTTTCGATTGCTTTATATTGTTAAGTTTTTATTTTATTTTAATGTAGGAAATGTTTGTGATACCTTTTTTATTGCTTTATATTAAGTTTTTATTTTATTTTAATGTAGGAAATGTTTGTGATACATTTTTTATTGTTTTATATTATTAAGTTTTTATTTATTTTAATGTAGGAAGTGTTAGTGATACATTTTTTATTGCTCTGCATTATTAAGTTTTTATCTATTTTAATGTAGGAAATGTTTGTGATAGCTTTTTTGATTGCTTTATATTATTAACTTTATTTTAATGTAAGAAATGTTTGTGATACCTTTTTTATTGTTTTATATTATTAAGTTTTTATTTATTTTAATGTAGGATATTTTTGTGATACCTTTTTTATTGCTTTATATTATTAAGTTTTTATTTTATTTTCATGTAGGGAATGTTTGTAATGCCTTTTTTGAATAGTGTACAGATTCTGGGGAAAGCCATTTCACCTGAACTTACCTGTACACACACGCACACACATGACGGCTATGGGTGGGGGATTGTGTTCGAAGGAGGGAGGGATGGAGGGAGGGGAGGGTGGGAAGAGCAAAGAAAGGGGGGAAAGGGGGAAGAGAAAGTAAAGGGAGGAGAAAGGATGGGGGGGCGACTCTGGGGAAATCCACCTCACCTGAACTTACCTGTACAAATGACTATGGGTGGGATTGTGATCGGAGGAGGGAGGAAGGGGAAGGGAAGGGGAAGAGGAAGGGAAGGGATAAGAGAAGCAGAAGGGAAGGGGAAGGGGGAAGAGGAGTGGGGAAAGGATAGGGGGCGACTCTAGGGAAATTCACCTCACCTGAACTTACCTGTACAAATGACTATGGGTGGGATTGTTTTCGAAGGAGGGAGGGGAGGGGGAGGGGAGGGGGGGGGGGAGAGGGAAGATGAATGGGTTGGGAAGTGAATGGAAGGGAAGGGAGCAGAGAAGCAAAAGGGAAGAAGAAGGGGGAAAGAGGAGGGGGGAAAGGATAGGGGGTGACTGGGGAAAATCACCTGACCTCGACTTACCTGTACAAATGACTATGGGTGGGATTGTGTTCGAAGGGAGGAGGGGCAGGGAGGTGGGGTAGGGGTAGGGGTAGGGGGTGGTAGATGACGGACGAAAGCATCAGCCAGCCCAACGATGACAGTGATGCGTGAACAACCGAAGAGAGTAGATGCCCCAGCAGTCCTCCCACCACCCAGGCCGATGAGGCAGGTGAAGACGGAAAACGGCCCCGACAGGAGGCGCGTCAGCTCCCGTCAGATTCAGCGGAACAGGCTCATTGCGACGACGGCGGCGATAGCCACAGCCACAGCAGCCACTGCAGCGACGGCTGCGTTGACGTCGGCGGCGGCGGCGACGTCGGAGCCTCTTCCTCCTCCTCCTCCTCCACAGCAGAGTGAAAGAAAATGTTAGTTGAGTCTCACTTCGTCAGGGCGGGAAGTTGTTGCTGTAGTTCCTGGTGTGTAACCCTTGTCGAGGAGATGTTGAAGACATGTTGACGACTGGGAAGGCGCCCACCCACCTTTTATGGGTGCATGGGGGTGATTTAGAGTTTTGGGTGGGGTTGGAATGGGGTTGGGAGGTTGAGTCTTCGCGGGAATTGTTGTTGTAGCAGCAGCTTTTAATTCTTAATGTATATACCTTTGTCGAAGAGATGTTGAAGACATGTTGACGACTGAGGAGGCACCCGCCCACCTTTCTGGGGTTCGTGGGTGTGATCTGGGGTTTAGGGTGGGGTTGGAATGGGGTTCGGAGGTTGAGTATTCGCGGGAATTGTTGTTGTAGCAGCAGCTTTTAATTCTTGATGTATATACCTTTGTCGATGAGTTGTTGAAGACATGTTGACGACTGAGGAGGAATCTGCCCACCTTTTAGGGTTGCTTTGGGGTTGGGGTGGGGTTGGCGGGGTTGAGCATTCGCGGGAATTGTAGTTGTGGCAGCAGCTTTTAATTCTTGATGTATATACCTATGTCGAAGAGCAAGTTGATGACGAATTGATGACGAAAGCATCCACCCACCTTTTTGGAATGCATGGGGTTGTTTGAGGTTTGGAGGTCCAATAGGGGTTGGGTTGGGTGAAAGACCTCGACGCGACGAGCGTAGTAGCCTTGATACTTTTCGTGGGTGGGGGCGGGGGTGGGTATATAAGTGATTAGGGTACATAAGTGATTACAGAATATCCACACGGGAGCTTCCAGACTTTGCCAGGTGCCAAAATCGTACCTCCTCGAAGTGCGTACAATCTTCCCGACGAGTTACGCAGGCCGTGGCGATATTTAATGATGAATGTGTGAAAGAAACGCGCCCCCCCCAAAAAAAAAAGTAAACACACAAGTGAAAATGCGCCCAAGTTTCTTCGTCGCAATCGAGTTTTCTGTACAGCGCATAATCAAGGCCACCGAAAACAGATCTATCTTTCGGTGGTCTCGGTATAATTCTGTATTAGCCGCGGGCCATGAAACTTTAACCACGGCCTGGTGGCGGCCTGTCCTATATCGTTGCCAGACGCACGATTATGGCTAACTTTAACCTTAAATATAAAATAAAAACTACTGAGGCTAGAGGGCTGCAATTTGGTACGTTTTGATGATTGGAGGGTGGATGATCAACATACCCATTTGCAGCCCTCTAGCCTTAGTAGTTTTTAAGATCTGCGGGCGGACAGGAAAAGTGCGGACAGAAAAAAGTGCGGACAGAAAAAAAATGCGGACAGAATAGAGTGCGGACGGACAGACAAAGCCGTCACAATAGTTCTCTTTAACAGAAAACCAATTATATATTATCAGAAACCTGGTGATAACAACGACACTATATAAATTTATATGTCACCTTAGCGGACTGACGCCTATAAATTCTTTAGAAAAAGAAATGTCGGTATTCTGCAAACGCAAAAGGTGAAACGACTGGATTAACTTGACTTAGTTGTCTAAATGATTGCTCCGACTTGGTAAAATACTTAAGTGATATCATTATTATGCTTCGGAAGATGAACCCCTATTCGTATGGAACAAGCCCACCAAAGGGGCCACTTTGACCTGCAGTTCACGCTTCCACAGATAATGTGTTCCTTGAAAGAAGTTACAGAAGGGAATAAGAAATGCAGAAAGAAGAGATCAGTTATCAGGAAAAAAGTTAACTTAATAAATGATTAAACAAATATGCAAAAATATAAATAAATTAGTATAAAATATAAGTACAAGGTGAGTTGTATTAGGACAGTAATGCATCGCATCTTCGCTTGAACTTTCGAGGTTCCAGTTGCCAGATATCTTCGGTAGGGAGACTGTGGATCCACACTGCCCCTAAATGGAAAACTGCTTTATCTGCAAAAATACAAAACTGAGAAAAATAGTAGATACTCCTTTGCCTTACTACTGATTTTGCAGATACTGCAAACGGAACCCCCTAAATACTCGTGGAAAGCATTCAAGAATCATTCTGAAAGTGGTAGATACTGCAGTTTTCCCTTGCCTTACTACTGATTTAGCAGGTACAGCAAAAGGGACCACCTAAATACTTGTGGAAAGCATTGAAGAATCATTCTGAAACTGCAGTAACTTGTGTATTAATGTTTCACGAGCCCAATAGGTGGCATATCTCAATTTCGAAAATTTTGCAGATACTGCAGTCTTCCATTTTCGGGCAGCAGAGTCCAACGGCGTTGGGAATAAAGGACCTCTGGAACTGTGGAGAAGTTCGACAGCGTGGCACAATAAGGCAATACATCCTTCGTGTAATGTCAGCAGTTAGAATGACAGTCAATGGACTGTTATCTGAATAACTGCCTCAACACTCTGGAAAATTATAATGACCTGGACATTACATCCTGCGCAGAATTGCAGCCAAGAGTACTTTTAGAAAAAGGAATGAATTGATTTTGACGATTATATGATTTGATTTATGAAAATCTGGCTATAAAACCAATCATTGGGACACTTTCAGCCATGCGCAGTACTTAAGGTAGTGAAAAGAGATAGGTGGGGTGGTTGGACAGCAAGCTGGAATGAAGGAAACTGGGATGGCAGTAGAGTAAAAGGATAAAAAAAAAAAAAAAGTGTGTGCCGCTATGGGCCGAACGGACGCTGCAAACAACTGACGGCACTGCCTCACCCCCCACCCCCTACCGGGGAGGGGGGAGGCGGAAGAGGGAGGGGGATTTTGGTAATGGAAAATTTGTAATGCCTGAATTACTGGATTGAGCTGTACTCAAATTTTAGAAAATCTTACGACAGTGAATCCAGCCAAAACCAGATTTTGGAAAAAAAACAAAATTACCTAATTCGTTCTATTAAAGAAACTGAAGAACATACAAAAAAATTCAGAACCCCTCGGGTTGCAACGCCAATGCACATAAGTCAATCAATCAAATCAATCAATCTTTCACTATACTGCAAGAGAATTGAAAGCAGATTTGCGTTACTTTCAGCTTGGAAGGGAAAGTCCGATTCGACTCCCCAAGGGGAATCTGCATTTACTGGAACTCCGCGCTTGAGGATGACGTCACTGGAAAGAGGCCTATTCGTGTTGAGTGTTTTTAGGCCTACTCCGTTTCTGTCCCGTCTCTTTTTTATTCTTTAACGATTGAATCAATCATGATTGTTTTTTCGTGTGTGTGTGTGTGTGTGTGTTTGTGTATTTCTTGCCAAATTCTACTTTCTTTGCAATGAGTGTTAACTAAACTTATTGTCAACACAAACTTATAATAATAATAATAATAATAATAATAATAATAATAATAATAATAATAATAATAATAATAATAATAATAATAATAATAATAATAATATATCGGGAGAAAATCCTCTTTTAGACAGGTCATGTTAAATGAAATTACTGCATCAGCTGCATTTATTTTGTATAGAATCTTCTCTACTTTTCTAATTATTGCAGGAGCAGAGAAAAGGCAATAATTAGAAAAACAGAGAAGACCCTATACAAATTAAATGCAGCTGATGCAGCAATTTCATTTAACAATAATAATAATAATGCCCACAACAACATGATGATGATAATAATAACAATAATAATAATAATAATAATAATAATAATAATAATAATAATAAAACCGTTTCTGCAGTAAGCAAAATCCATCACTGACAGAAAAGCACACAAATTCTGCATCAACGGTCGCTCGTTTGGGACAACAAACTTCGAGAAGGAAAAACATATGTAACGAGTTAAGCCTGAACAAAGGAAATATTAAAACTTCATTATTACTGACTGGATCTGTTTACGCTGCATCCTTCTAAATACCAGTTCGAATATTCCAACAATATTTGTATATATTTGTACAAGCTGGACCTTTAAGTGTTAAAAGTGAATTGGTATTAGGGTAAGGGACGCGCATTTCGGGCACTGGTCCTTGTCGGAATAAACACTGGTCCTGCTGAGTTGACACGACAATGTCGAGATAATTTATATGTGTATATAATATATAATATATACATACACACATATATACATACAAATATTTATATATATGTACATACATATATATATATATATATATATATACATACATATAAGTAGTATTTTTTATATTTTTATTCAAAATGCAAGACGTATAGTTTTTGCCTCATTCACAAACATCTCTAATATATATATATATATATATATATATATATATATATATATATATATATATATATATATATATATATATATATATATATATATATATATTAGAGATGAGTTTCTTGAGAAGCGTGTGCCTGTGTGTGAGTGTATGTTCGTGTATGTATGTATATCTCCATACATGTATGTATGGAGAGAAAGAGAGAGAGAGAGAGAGAGAGAGAGAGAGAGAGAGAGAGAGAGAGAGAGAGAGAGAGAGAGAGAGAGAGAGAGAGACTATATACTTCAAGATGAAAAGTGGAAAGAGAAAGAGATGGCCTATAAACTTCCCAAGAGAGAGAGAGAGAGAGAGAGAGAGAGAGAGAGAGAGAGAGAGAGAGAGAGAGAGAGAGAGACTATATACTTCAAGATGAAAAGTGGAAAGAGAAAGAGATGGCCTATAAACTTCCCAAAAGAGAGAGAGAGAGAGAGAGAGAGAGAGAGAGAGAGAGAGAGAGAGAGAGAGAGAGAGAGAGAGAGACTATATACTTCAAGATGGAAAGAGAAAGAGGTGGCCTATAAACTTCTCAAGAGAGAGAGAGAGAGAGAGAGAGAGAGAGAGAGAGAGAGAGAGAGAGAGAGAGAGAGAGAGAGAGAGAGGCCTTTCCACGCGTTTAATCAACGCGGCGGTGGGTGGCCTCTGAGAAACGCAGGGATGCAGATATGCCTTGGAAACATTCCGCAATGTAACGCAGACCTTTCAAAGGACAGTTTCATTAACCTGCGAGTAAGCCTCTCTCTCCCTCCCTCCTTCCCTCCCTCACTCATTCCCCTGCAGTCTCTCCAACGCACTGACCTCTCTCTCTCTCTCTCTCTCTCTCTCTCTCTCTCTCTCTCTCTTAACTCCATGCACTTTTTCTTGCATTGCAACTAGAATCTACCAACACCCAAACTTAATGATTCTTCTATATCAGTGATCGCTTGTTATACTCTCTCTCTCTCTCTCTCTCTCTCTCTCTCTCTCTCTCTCTCTCTCTCTCTCTCTCTCTCTCTCTCTCTCTCGACATTTCCAGAAATTTCCTAATGGTATGAATTTAAACTGAGTTGTTAAAGACAGAAGATTCATTTGGTATAAATCATTTAAAAAGGAGAGAGAGAGAGAGAGAGAGAGAGAGAGAGAGAGAGAGAGAGAGAGAGAGAGAGAGAGAGAGAGAGAGAGAGACTAAATAATAATAATAATAATAATAATAATAATAATAATAATAATAATAATAATAATAATAATGCATAACAGAATAGTCTTTTGCAGTCACACCAGAGAGAGAGAGAGAGAGAGAGAGAGAGAGAGAGAGAGAGAGAGAGAGAGAGAGAGAGAGAGAGAGAGCATAAGCATAGGAGAAATTTGCATTCACGTGAATACTCACGTACAAAAATATACATAAAAAAAGAAACAGTGTGTAAAGGACATTTAACTAAAAGATTCTTCTTTCTCTCTTTCCAGGTACGTATTATGTGATAGTCCTTCATACGATTTCCAGAGCACGGGCTCGTTATAGGTAGTAAGTACGATTTTCACTTAATGGACTCATATAGGTGTGAGTGTGATTATGGTAAATGTATAAGTGTGTTTGTATGTATGTACGTTCCTTAATATATACATATAATATATATATATATACATTTATATATTAATATAAATATACACACATATATACATATATATATGTATATATATATATATATATATATATATATATATATATATATATATATATATATATTATTGTTTAACTGCATAATCTAAATGAACGCATGAGTATATGTTAACCAGTCATAAGACTCGCATGAACAACCGAAAAAATAAAAATAAAAAATAAAAAAGAAAGCTCTTCGTACTCAATTCTCAGGGCAAAAATAAAACTTCAAATATCTTCCTCTTCTTCTTCTTCTTCACCTGGTCCAGGAGCCTTCCGAATATTATTTGCCCAGGTGCCCTGGCGTCACTAAGCTTTCGTGATTAAAACGGAGAGAGAGAGAGAGAGAGAGAGAGAGAGAGAGAGAGAGAGAGAGAGAGAGAGAGAGAGAGAGAGAGAGAGAGAGAGATTCTTGGGAATATCACTACTTCCTTTATGTTACTATTATGCAAGATCTTTCATTTAATCTATATATATATATATATATATATATATATATATATATATATATATATATATATATATATATTTATATATATTATATGTACATATATATATACATATATATATATATATATATATATATATATATATATATAT
The DNA here is from genome assembly GCF_040412425.1 of Macrobrachium rosenbergii. Taxonomy (NCBI): domain Eukaryota; kingdom Metazoa; phylum Arthropoda; class Malacostraca; order Decapoda; family Palaemonidae; genus Macrobrachium; species Macrobrachium rosenbergii. Next base: position 76,016,458 of record NC_089750.1, read on the forward strand.
ATATATATATATATATACATAAAAAACATCCCTCCATTCCTACTGTCCGAATTTCTCTCAAATTAAAGAAAAAAAATTTTTGGATTACCAGATATCTCAAACCTCGAACGGGAAGGATACAATTTCCTATGGGGCGTTGGTTTCGAAAAGGGTGGTCCTTCGATATCCCGAAGGATCCCCGGTGGGGAGGCCACGAGAATTTCGGCAGGGAACACTCCGAAGGAAAGGGCGCCAGACGATATATGGCAGTTTAGAAATGAGAATATCTTTTTCCATTTTACTAAGAAGTGGTTCCGTCTCCAAGTGAGAGCTTTGAAAGGTTATAGAATGGGCTGGTGTTGATACAATAGGGTGGTGCTGACACAATTGGATGGTGTTGATACAATAGGATGGTGCCGACACAATAGGCTGATGATGATATAACAGGCTGGTGTTGATAAAATGGGCTGGTGTTGATAAATTGGGCTGGTGTTGATTTAATAGGCTGATGTTGATACAACAGGATTGTGATGACGTACTAGGCTGGTGATGATATAATAGGCTGGTGTTGGTAAAATGGACTGGTGTTGATACAATGGGTTGGTGTTGATACGTTAGGTTGGTGTGGATACAAAAGGCCGGAGTTGATACAATAAGCTAGTGTTGATACAATAGGTTGGTGTTGATACAATAGGTTGGTGCTGATACAATATGATGGTGTTGACACAATAGGCTGGTGATGATAGAATAGGCTGGTGTTGATAAAATGG
>NC_089750.1:76022206-76027206 GCF_040412425.1 Macrobrachium rosenbergii
TGTCATCGCCTCAAATAGTTACTCCAGGCAGGAGGCAACGACATCCAATTGGGTAGACCTTGTCTCTCTTGGCCTTTTTAATACCCATACAAGGCTTCAGCGATATCAATGATGGCGAGCAGGATTTGTCATCGTCCCCTTGATAGCATTATCATTCTCAATAATTTTATTATTATTATTATTATTATTATTATTATTATTATTATTATTATTATTATTATTATTATTATTATTATTATTATTATTTTGTGGAGGTTTCATTGCAACTTCCACAGCAGTTGTTAGACTAAGTTGTTAGCCTTCCATTTTCTTGATATTCGTATTGTTTCTACTTTTACAAATAATTCAGTGCAAGTAGTTCATCCACATAATGAACCAGTCTATAGCTCATTTGTTAGATCTACATCTATTCAGGCGGGAATACAAAAAGACAATCCATTTTGTTTATCTCAGGTTTTGACACTATAGCCTTCTGTTTGCAGCATGTCAGGAGCGGTCACTAGAAGTAGAATTTAAATGAAAAGCAATGATGCCTCATTTCCCCTCAATTGTTAGAGTTGTAAAGTCAACGCCATTGTTTTATTTCAGTTAATGTAACCCATTGTTATTTTCTTCGTTTTTATTTATATCATATAACACCCCTAAACAGCGCTTGTATACTCGCTGCAAATAAAAGGTACTGGTAGAGTCAAGATTTTGAGGGCAAGCTCAAGCTATTATTTACCTGCTTCAATATCAATCAAATGTAACACGATTTATATTGATATGCATGGAAAGGAAAATATATTGAAATCAGTTTGAATGAGGAACGTATTGTTATAATCACTGTGTTTTAATAGATATGTTTTAGAGGTACAAATAAAACATCTAACACTATACATAATTAATTTACAAAATGTCTTCGTCGTCGCCACTCTCGAGGAGGAGGTCATCATCCACGTTTTCATCGTCGCTAATAATGACTGGTCCCACGCTCTCATGGATAATGTCCGATTTCAAGTACTCTTCCTCAAAATGACGTGTTGTCTAACAGCTCCTGCCACGCACTTTTGGGGCGGCCAAAACCATTACCCACCATAGAAATAATTACCTATTCACACTAGAGTAAATCTTGCCACAGGTCTTCTAGCTTCAATACAAAGTGGTAAGCCGTAGCACAAATGCAGTCTTGCAACCACGGGGACAATTCCATATCCTGCTGGCCATTATCGAATTTGTCGAAGCCTAAATTCTTTAAGCATTTAAGCATATCCATTCACCGCCTACCTGGTGGATGGGCGGAGCCTTGACGTCATATGTTTACGTCACGAATTGTTTTAGAATCCTTGTCTGTGATTTTCTCGGTCCCGGCATCGGTGACTTCATTTTACTCTATAAATATCAAAACTATCGAACTTAGGCTCTAAATAATACTTGCAAAAATTAGGTAGGGTTATAAAATATACACTTGCCAACTTTCAGCTTTATCCGATGCTTTGATAAAAAGTTGTTGCTGAAAAACCGTGCTTCATCGGTTCTGAATCCCTCAGTAGTTCTTCATTCACATCTTTTAATAGTGAAAAGTGTTCGTTCAACTTTTTTTTCGATTTCCAGTATTTCCTGTCACCTTCAATAATTCCTTTAAAACGGACACCATAATATTCTTTGAGAGCTCGAATTTCAAGTCAGTGGCCCCCTCGGTGGTCCTGTTCCATGTGAATTGGGGTCAACTTCCGCATTATAATAATTTTATTCGTCTGATTTTTCGTACAGTGCCAAATTGTTCACTCCGACAATGAGTACCCTTCGTAAATGAAATTTTGTTCAAAACATTGGGCCAAATGATTTACATTTAATTCTTAAAAAGGCTAAAGGCTTTATTGCTCGTTGGATAAATCACATAGTTAGCCACTACGTGCATTTCAATAACAATAATAATATTTTATTCTTAAATACTACCACGGGGCTCCCTTTTAGTTTTCTGTAAACGAAAACTATTGTGCCGGCTTTGTCTGTCCTTCCACACTTTTTCTGTCCTCCCTCAGATCTTAAAATCTTCTGAGGCTAGAGGGCTGCAAATTGGTGTGTTGATCATCCACCCTCCAATCATCAAACATACCACATTGCGGCCCTCTAGCCTCAGTAATTTTTATTTTATTTAAGGTTAAAGTTAGCCATAATCGTACTTCTGGCACCTCCATAGATACCAACAACTATGGCCACCACCGAACCGTGGCTGAGTTTCATGGGCCGCGGGTAAGAGTTTCATGGGCAGTGGCTGTGAGTTTCATACAGCATTATACGCTGTACAGAACACTCGACTGCGCCGAAGAAATTTCGGCGCAATTTTTACTTGTTCAGGTCCGTTCTGACTTATCTAGTTTTGCTACTAGAAGCACAGCCCACTATTTCTAGCTACAATCTGTCTTTCTGTAGATAAATATCACAAATCCTCTTTCAAATTACCTTCCCTTGGTCACTGACTTGTAGAGCGGAAAAATTTTAATATTATGGGAAGATAAAGGCTTAAGATAACAGAAAACCTATAAAGAACAGGGCGAAATGTATGGGCAGGAAGATGGAAGAGAAATGGAGACGTATGGTCCTTTATTCCTACTAATTATTAATATATTATTATTATTATTATTATTATTATTATTATTATTATTATTATTATTATTATTATTATTATTATTAAGAAGATGAACCCTATTCATATAGGACAAGGCCACAGGGGCCACTGACTCGAAATTCAAGCTTCCAAAAAATATTAAGGTGTTCATTAGGACGTAAGAGAAGGTAGAAAGAAATAAAGAAACAAGAGAACTCACTTATTAAAAAAGAAAATATATTAATAAATTAATAAACAGATAAAAACGTATTAAAATGCAAGGAGAAGAGCATTTGCATGTGACTTGAGTAGAGCTCTGAAGGATATTCAGAAGTGACGTTTGGATCAAAAAGTCCTACACAATAATTCGGAGAGGATTAAAATATTGCCATACGTGACCCTGAACCCAAATATCTACTGAAATTAGAAGGACGTGTATCGTGGGGACTTTGGGTTTAAAATGTCTGCCATAAACTCCTAAAGGAATTTTAGGGATTCTGAGACGAAAATAACCACTTTTAAAGTATAGAGATTTCTGAGGGGAATTTCAGAGGCAATTATTTACTATAAATATTTCGGGACGAACTAGAGTGAATTTAAGGTCAATTAAAAAAGTAATTTTTATACATAATTCTTTAAAATTCAGAATTCGTACGTGAAGCAAATATCTATTTATCCTAAAAAGTGTAAATATTACTCCTATGTCATCTATGTTCCATAAATAACTTACCTGTGATCAGTACTTTTTCCCGAGTCTGAAAATGACAAGTTATGTGAGACTAATATAATGCCAGAAGGTAGGTTGTCACGTCATTAGAGATTACATTACTTAATTATAAAAAATTACATTTTAAATACTGTTTAACTCTATATAATATACATTTACTTCGATACACGCATTTTACGAGACATAATATAATATATGAAGTCGTGCAAATGACTATCTAGAATGTTTTTCTATAAAAAAATATGTAATATACTGGCAGAAAAAAAAATCATATTAATGTAAGGTTTAAATCCAAAACAGTATTTAACCTGACATAGCTGCACTCAACATGAATCATTCTATATATATATATATATATATATATATATATATATATATATATATATATATATATATATATATGTATCCATATATATCTGTATTTATCTCACGAGCGATCCATAAACATATATATGTATTTATCTCACGAGCGACAGACATCGAAACATATATATGTATTTATCTCACGAGCGACAGACATCGAAACATATATATGTATTTATCTCACGAGCGACAGACATCGAAACATATATATGTATTTATCTCACGAGCGACAGACATCGAAACATAAGTGCCTAGTCATCCCTAGATGCTCTGTTTTCAACCCTTGTCAAGATTCGAGAACCTCCATTATGAAGCTTCCTTTTGTGGTCAAGTCTTCCTGAAGAAAGTGGACGCAGTGACTCCCAAGCAAATCTCACAAACTGATTACCTAGGAAGGCAATTTAAAAAAAAAATTCCATAATCCCGTAATGAAAAATCAAATGATTTATAAAAGATCTTTTAGGTACCGAGGTTATTTCAGCCTGAAATCAAAACAAGTAAAAAATGCGCCGAGTTTCTTCGGCGTAACGAGGTTTCTGTACAGCCGCTACGGCGTATAATCAAAGCCACCGAAAACATATCTATCTTTCGGTGGTCTTGGTGTAATGCTGTATGAGCCGCGGCCCATGAAACTTTAACCACGGCCCGATGGTGGCCTAACCTTTATCGTTGCCAGAAGCACGATTATGGCTAACTTTAACCTTGAATAAAATAAAAACTACTGAGGCTAGAGGGCTGCAATTTGGTATGTTTGATGAGTGGAGGGTGGATGATCAACATACTAATTTGCAGCCCTCTAGCCTCAGTAGTTTTTAAGATCTGAGGGCGGACAGAAAAAGTGCGGACAGAAAAAGTGCGGAAGGACAGACAAAGTCGGCACAATAGTTTTCTTTACAAAAAACTAAAAGTTTAATATCTCCTCCCATAATGCGTAAATATATCTCATTTTATCTCATTCACTGATATTTTTTAAGTATAAAATTGAACCTATCTTATATTTTTTAAATACATTTGTATCTATTTTCAGTTCGGCAAAAAAAATGCAAAATTGGAATACCAAAAAGAATCTTTCCACTCTCGCTGAATAATCAGCCAAGATATTCATTAGATTTTTAAAAATTTACTTCCTTATGTCAGTAACTTTGTATTTGGCTCTTAGCTCGTCTTATACTATAAAAATTTTATATAAAAACTATATCTTTTCCTTAGTCTACCATTCAGGCAACCATATAAGCCCCACTTTCTATATTACCTCGTTTTCTGTACATGACCCTCACAGGTAGACTGCAGGAATCCGTTGGAGTTGAGGCTCTCTCTCTC
>NC_089750.1:76034706-76057206 GCF_040412425.1 Macrobrachium rosenbergii
TTTATTTGTATTTTTTATTTATTTATTTTTTTTTTTTTTTTTTTGGTATTTATCCTGTTTACCATCACCTTTGAGTTCTAAATCGTTTTGATTTATCCTTGTTTAATTTTTTCGTGTTGAAGTTTCTTTGCCATATTTATTTATTTTAATTAATTTTTCATGTCAAAGTTCCTTTTATATATATATTTATTTTTATATTTATTTACTTTTACATTTATCCACTTATTCATTCACTTCTAAAGCCATGTAATATATCAAAATGACCTTGAATTGAATTGAATTGAATATAGAATTTAGGCCAAAGGCCAAGCACTGGGACCTATGAGGTCATTCAGCGCTGAAACGGAAATTGACAGTAAAAGGTTTAAATTGTTCAACAGGAGAAAAACCTCAAAGCAGTTCCACTAGGAATCAATTGTTAGGAGATGGTTGAGGAAAGTAAGGTGGAAGAAAGGGAATATGAAAGGAGGCACAGTAAAAGGAACGAAAGGGGTTGCAGCTGGGGGCCGAAGCCACGCTGCAAAGAACCTGAAGAAATGCCTACAGTGCAATGCATGAGGTATATTGCATAATAAAACAATATGAAAGACTATTAGCATATGTCTATAAATTGTGAGTGGTGTATTTTGTAATAACGTATATTTGACTTTTGAAATTATTACATATTTTTTTATTTTCCTCTATAATTCCTTATTCACATTCCGTCTTATGTAATGCAGAGAGAGAGAGAGAGAGAGAGAGAGAGAGATGTCTCTTTAATGTGGGAATGCATGGACCAAGTATCATTTAAAACGAGTGAAAATCAGAAAGAGAGAGAGAGAGAGAGAGAGAGAGAGAGAGAGAGAGAGAGAGAGAGAGAGAGAGAGAGAGAGAGAGAAATGTCTTTAATGTGGGAATGCATGGACGAAGTATCATTTAAAACGAGTGAAAAATCAGAGAGAGAGAGAGAGAGAGAGAGAGAGAGAGAGAGAGAGAGAGAGAGAGAGAGAGAGAGAGAGAAATGTCTCTTTAATGTGGGAATGCATGGACCAAGTATCATTTAAAACGAGTGAAAAATCAGAGAGAGAGAGAGAGAGAGAGAGAGAGAGAGAGAGAGAGAGAGAAATGTCTCTTTAATGTGGGAATGCATGGACCAAGTATCATTTAAAACGAGTGAAAAATCAGAGAGAGAGAGAGAGAGAGAGAGAGAGAGAGAGATAAAACAGCCATAACTTTCATCAGGACACAAAACAAGGTTTGAGTTAATGGGACAAGGTGCTGAAAGGCGTCCAAGAGAGTGAGAGCCTCCCAACTCGCCTAAACAAAGCAAGGTCAAAGGTGCCAGCTTAGGTCATCAGTGCCAGCAGAGGAGGTCATCAGTGCCAAAACGAGGTCACGAGTGCCAAGCTCAACTAGAGAGGCCTTTATTGACCATGTGTTGACAGGGAATCACGTGGGGGAGCGTTCATCAGGAGTTGGTCATGATGCTTGGAGTAGGAGTGGGGTGGAGGGGTACTTTTGATATTCCAAAAAAAAAAAAAAAAAAAAAATAATAATAATAATAATAATAATAATAATAATAATAATAATAATAATATTAATAAATATATGTTTTTTAATAATTTTGAGGAAAGTTCCAAGTTATTATTAGTTGAAGGGACAAACTTCTGAACCATCTGGGAAGCAGGATTAAAATTTGGAGTGTCATTATGATGGCTGTTATATTTTTGTAAATTATATATATATATATATATATATATATATATATATATATATATATATATATATATATATATATATATATATATATATATATATATATATATATATATATATATATATATATATATATATATATATATATACATATATATATATATTATATATATATATATACCTATCTATATATATATATATATATATATATATATATATATATATATATATATATATATATATATTATATATATATATATATATATATTCATATATATGTAGATATGTATATATATGCATATATATACATACTTAATCTGCCTCGGCAATAATTACCTCTGCTCCATAATCCTTTGGTCCTCTCACGTAAAATGATGGCAGGGAAGTTTTAAATTCCAGCCATGCAAAGCCATTTAATCCCTTGCAGCCTCAGGGACCTGTTTCCTTACGTAAATCTTAGTATTAGGTGTAAAAAAAAAAAGGGACTAAAAAAAAACGAGTTTTTTTTTTGTTTTACAAGGAGGAAAAAGTAGGTTAATTATCTAGAAAGGGGGCTCTCATTGGCTGGCGGTCTTGGCAATTATACCATGGGATTTGCTTGTATGATTTATCCATTACTCTCTCTCTCTCTCTCTCTCTCTCACTATGAACACACACACACACACACACACACACACACACACACACACACACACACATATATATATATATATATATATATATATATATATATATATATTGCACCTTGTTTGTTAATCTCTCTATCTATCTATCTATCTATCTGCCTATTCTCGACCAGAGTATATAGCAATCAATATCTCCAGTATTCTTTTTTCTCTCTGTTCTTCGTTTTCGTCAGTTGTTATCACCGTTCTTCAGCCTCCTTTTTTGTGTTGTGATTCGTTAAGATAATCACACCAGTAACGAAGATTTAAAGGTACTTAAAAATTTTGCTTAACTTCACGTAATGTAATGTAATTTAGGCAAGACCTTGGCGGACGCACGCAGCTGGCTTGAGGTAATCCCCAAATTCCCCACGATGTGGGACTGATCGTCAGTTCCACTACAATCGCTCCCCTTTCGTGGGGGGATCACAGTATCATATGAAGCGATTATGCCTTGTTTTAATGTCCTGTCCTTTACAGGTAAACATTTCTGTTATGCATAATAATAATAATAATAATAATGATAATAATAATAATAATAATAATAATAATAATAATAATAATAATAATAATAATAATAATAATAAATACCAGCTCAATGCTAACTAATAATAATAATAATAATAATAATAATAATAATAATAATAATAATAATAATAATAATAATAATAATAATAATAATTTCTGTTAAACAGGCTGGCTGCATAATATGAATTAATTTTACATAGAGTTTTCTCAATTTACCTTATGATTCTTTTCTGCCTCACGTCAATATTAGACAATAATCGCCAGTGTTCATACTTCTGTAAAGAGACATACAGTACATTACCGGCGCAATTATATCAGTCTTTATATCTTAAACACGAGAAGGTAATGAAACGTGGATAGAGAAACCCGTAGAGTTTAACAGCAAGGTTCAGGAAGGCTTACGTAAAACTCTACGGGTTTACCCCACCGTATTTCACTACCTTCTCTTGTACAGAGATTAAAGATTGTTTTCAATAAGCTGATAATGTACTTTTCTTTATCTTAGTATGAACACTTTTCAATTATCGTGTTATATTGACGTGGAAGAGATAAGAATTATAAGGGAAACTGAGTGAGTGCAAACCGGGATATAAAACTGAACAGGTGATTACCAGGCCTTCATAACTAATGATGATATAAAATTAAATTAAAAAATAAAAAATTTGGGAGTGGTAAGATGGCGGGGGAGAGAAAATGGAGCCTCAAATGAAAAAGAGAAAAGGGAGAGGACACGTTAGAGAGACCATTTGTCAGAGACCACACAATGAGGTCGGACACTGGATGTCCGTGAAGACATTGGGTTACGGACCAACGCCGTACATCTCTCTCTCTCTCTCTCTCTCTCTCTCTCTCTCTCTCTCTCTCTCTCTCTCTCTCTCTCTCTCTCTCCCTGTGTGTGTGTTTATGTGTCTGTGTCTCAAAACACCATTTCGTTTCCTCTTATTCTTTAAGTACAGCTCTCTCTCTCTCTCTCTCTCTCTCTCTCTCTCTCTCTCTCTCTCTGTGTGTGTGTGTGTGTGTGTGTGTAAGTATTGCACAATCATATAATTCAGTCCCATTCTAACTTCGATTTTAAGCAAGCCTCTCTCTCTCTCTCTCTCTCTCTCTCTCTCTCTCTCTCTCTCTCTCTCTCTCTCTCTCTCTCTCTCTCTCTGCAGCAGTGACACTTCATCTTAATCCCTATTCTTTATAGATTACCTCCCCCGGTAACTCTGAATCACTTTCCTTATCTCTCGCTTTCTTATCTCTCCTTTCTCTTCTTTTTATATCTCTCACTCACTGTCCTTTCTCTGCCCTTTCTTTGTCCTTTCTCTGTACTTTCCCAGGAGATTTGTAATCAAGAGTATCCGGGCGAATAAGTTTCATCCGTGAATTTTTTTTCTAATCGAGGATACTTCTTCTTCTTCTTCTTCTTCTTCTTCTTCTTCTTCTTCTTCTTCTTCTTCTTCTTCTTCTTCTTCTTCTTCTTCTTCTTCTTCTTCTTCGCTTTTCAAGTGTGAGAGGAAAAAGCTGTAACGGATTTTGGATAAAGATCTGGAGTTATTTAGAATCTGCAAATAAACAAAACGTTTCTTCTTCTTCTTCTTCTTCTTCTTCTTCTTCTTCTTCTTCTTCTTCTTCTTCTTCTTCTTCTTCTTTCTTGGCTTTGCAAGTGCGAAAGGAAGTTGCTGTTGTGGATTTTGGATAAAGATCTGGAGCTATTTTGACTGCAAATACACAAAGACATTTTGAAACGAATTGGCAGAACAGACATTCCGTTTTCTATACGATTTGAATTCACTCAGTTATACGCTGAGGACCGTGGTAATATAAGTTGATAATCGTGGATTTTTTTTCATAATCACTGTTTTATTCCTCGGCGTCCTTCCTAATCGAAGAGACTGCGTCCATTTTATGCATGATACCAGTTTAATTTCAATTTTATTTTTAAAAACTATCTAGAGGACCTAGTGATATATAGTACAAGGACATTTCATATTTTACTTCAAAAACCTTTCTATATGAACGAGTGATAGATAGTAGTAGGACATTTTATATCTCATTTCAAAAAGGTACTAGGCCATTTTGTATCTCATTTCAAAAAGGTACAAGGCCATTTTGTATCGCATTTCAAAAAGGTACAAGGCCATTTTGTATCCCATTTCAAAAAGGTACTACGCTACTTTGTATCTCATTTCAAAAAGGTACAAGGCCATTTTGTATCTCATTTCAAAAAGGTATAAGACCATTTTGTATCTCATTTCAAAAAGGTACAAGGCCATTTTGTATCTCATTTCAAAAAGGTACTAGTCCATTTTGTATCTCATTTCAAAAAGGTACAAGGCCATTTTGTATCTCATTTCAAAAAGGTACAAGGCCATTTTGTATCTCATTTCAAAAAGGTACAAGGCCATTTTGTATCTCATTTCAAAAAGGTACAAGGCCATTTTGTATCTCATATCAAAAGAGACAAGACCATTTTGTATCTCATTTCAAAAAGGAACAAGGCCATTTTGTATCTCATTTCAAAAAGGTACAAGGCCATTTTGTATCTCATTTTCAAAAGGTATTTTGTATCTCATTTCAAAAGGTACAAGGCCATTTTGTATCTCATTTCAAAAGGTACAAGGCCATTTTGTATCTCATATCAAAAGAGACAAGACCATTTTGTATCTCATTTCAAAAAGGAACAAGGCCATTTTGTATCTCATTTCAAAAAGGTACAAGGCCATTTTGTATCTCATTTCAAAAAGGTACAAGGCCATTTTGTATCTCATTTCAAAAAGGTACAAGGCCATTTTGTATCTCATTTCAAAAGGTGCTAGGCCATTTTGTATCTCATTTCGAAAGGTACAAGGCCATTTTGTATCTCATTTCGAAAATGTACAAGGCCATTTTGTATCTCATTTCGAAAAGGTACAAGGACATTTTGTATCTCGTTTCAAAATGGTACAAGGCCATTTTGTATCTCATTTCAAAAAGGTACTAGGCCTTTTGTATCTGAGTTCAAATAGGTACAAGGCCATTTTGTATCTCCTTTCAAAAAAGCACAAGGCCATTTTGTATCTCATTTCGAAAAGGTACAAGGCCATTTTGTATCTCATTTCAAAAAGGTACTAGGCCTTTTGTATCTCATTTCGAAAAGGTACAAGGCCATTTTGTATCTCATTTCAAAAAGGTACAAGGCCATTTTGTAACTCATTTCAAAAACGTACTAGGCCATTTTGCAACTCATTTCAAAAAGGTTCTAAGCCACCTTGTATCTCAGTTCAAAAACCTTTCTAGAGGAACGCGTGATAGACAGTACCAGGCCATTTTGTTTCTCGTTTCAAAAAGCTATCTAGAGAAACGAATGACAGTCAAGAGCTTTCTATGACTTTCACTCCTCCCCTCAACTCCTTCCTAAACCACAAAGAAATGGCGAGAACCGCGACAGCGGGGATAGAAAGATAAGTTGGCGAGCGAGCGAGGGAAGGAGGGAGAGGTGGAATCTTTCGCCTGCCTCGCGCTGGACCGCGGAAGTCGAGAAGCCTTCTGGCGCAATTTGTCTCCTGTCAGATAGCATTTTTCTTCTTCTCCCTCTCGTGTGTGATGCTGATGCTGATGCTTCTTCTTCTTCTCGCCGTTACTTTGTTATTCAAGGAGCGGCTCGCGCGGTTTTTCGGCGTCTGTTTAGGCTACGAAGGGAGGATTTATAGATTGTTTTTCAGTCTGTAAATCTTCCCGGAACTGCCGTCTGACTAGTACTAAGATATTTCGAAATGTTTCTCGATCCTGGGAATTGTAGACAACAAAATTATTTCTAACGTCAACGTAAACCTGTTTATGTTTGACGCAGATCTACTGGTCACTCTTTTACCAGAAACTTATGTAATTGTAATGAACACAGTGAATTCTTAAGTTCACGAATTCTTCGCAACTTTTTGGATACGCTCGTCACTACTAAACCTCAGATCCGAACGCAAAACCATGAAGTAATTTTGATGTCCGTAGCGGGATTGGAATTCGCTTCCGGAATACTTAGCTAGACCCCAAATGATACTTCATGATAACACAATGTGAGGTGTATAACCTTAAACTGAGACACATGAAGCGTTCTTCTGGTCACATTAGACTGACATATGTGTACACGTTTGAAGAACACACATAATTTTCTTAATATTTTTGGTATAACCTTTCAACGATTAGTTTTTGTTTAAGCTAGGGTTAAATATCTGGCTCCGAAAGTTACATTGACATGCGAGCTGAAATGAGTTCTTGTGTTAATTTTATTTTTGTGGGAACGAAAAAGGGATATGCTGGACAGCATTCTTCGTATAATCTGTTCAAAAACTCATAGAAAGTAGATTTTCTCCAGTCGTTTCCTGTTTGGATCCAAGGTTTCGAGAATGAAAATTATCCACCAAATAATATATACAAATGGGAAAAAATGAAATCCTTGCATGGCAATTTAATAATGAAAGAAACTCTTCTGCAGTGTTGGTTGTCTGACGAGTGTATATATATATATATATATATATATATATATATATATATATATATATATATATATATATATATATATATATATATATATATATATATACATCCTCACCCTATCACAGACACACACGCACACGCAAAACATAAAGACCCATTCAAATATATAAATAGGATCAATTTCTATTTTCCCAATTACTGTCATCATTCCCTAAGGCAACAAAACACCAGTACTTCCATCCCACACTGAACCGTAATCTCCGTCACTGTCTGCGTCGTGACAATTGCCAATCAGACCCATCTAATGATTGGGCCATTAAACCAATCATTATTGAGATTGGCTATTCAAGTCGAGAAGGTATTATAACCAGCCACACTTCCTTCGAAGGAGTTCCTGCCTGGGAAAGGATTCCTACGCAGGATTTAGGTATTTACTCTTTTCCTCAGGATTCAGGAGGTCCTAGAGAGAGAGAGAGAGAGAGAGAGAGAGAGAGAGAGAGAGAGAGAGAGAGAGAGAGAGATAATGGTCTTTGGTGTGAGAGAGTGAATATTCTTTGGGCACTGGTACATTCTTGTTGAATTGACGAGAGAGAGAGAGAGAGAGAGAGAGAGAGAGAGAGAGAGAGAGAGAGAGAGAGAGAGATAATGGTCTTTGGCGTGAGAGAGTGAATATTCTTTGGGCACTGGTACATTCTTGCTTAATTGATGAGAGAGAGAGAGAGAGAGAGAGAGAGAGAGAGAGAGAGAGAGAGAATATTCTCTGGGCAATGATACATTCTTGTTTAATTGATTGTATATATTTATGAGAGAGAGAGAGAGAGAGAGAGAGAGAGAGAGAGAGAGAGAGAGAGAGAGAGAGAGAGAGAGAGAGAGTTTAAGCTTAAAATTCAAGTTGAAATGGTACTGGAGTATATAATTATGGAATACCTAAATACTTAGAGAGAGAGAGAGAGAGAGAGAGAGAGAGAGAGAGAGAGAGAGCTGCCACCACTGCCTGCTGTTCTTTCGAGCAATATTCCACCGCGCAGCGGAGGGCTAAGCACCCCCTAAGTTCCATAATACCAGTGGGGGAGCAGTCCTTCAGGATTTCATATAGGAGGTTTACGATCCTCTCTTCGTCGAAGCCTACTATCGGCTGGCTGGCAGCGTGCTTGGGAGACTAACCTATTCCCACCCCACCCCTTGTTCTGTGACAATAAACGAGAACCAAATGACGGATTGAAGCCTCTTGGTATTAGATAACAGAACAGGCGGTTCTCGGTCGGGGTCTGTGCTCGTGGGGTGGAGATGGAGATTTCCTCAAGATCTTTAGGCTTTTGATTGAAATGTTTTATTATTTTTTTTTTTTTATAGCTTTCATTTTTTCTTCTTGATGGAATACAATTCTCCTCTTAATGTTTTACTTTTATTGCCATTGTTAAAATAATTTGTATGTTGTATTATAATTTGTATGTTGTGTAAGTAATGTAATTCCAATGAGACTGCAGGGGCTATTAATTTTATTTTTTGAAATTTTTAAATAAATTTTTCTTTAAATTTTTCTCTATGATTTGATGGAACAAGAAGCCTTCTCTCGAGGTTTTCTTTTCATTCATTGTTAATATAATTTATTTCCCGTATTTAGTAATGTATTTCAAAAGTCAATGTGGTGATTTTTGAGTTCAGTTTCGTAACGGCTTCTCGAAAAGGTTACTCGACTTGCTTCAGATTACTGGTTAACTGTGAGAAATTTTTATGTCGTTTTGCAGTCATATGCACTGAAAACTCCCCAGCCCAGTTTTTAGTGCATATGACTGCAAGAAGACATAAAAATTTCACACAATTAACCAGTAATCTCAGGCAAGTCGAATAATCTTTTCGAGAAGCCGTTACGGAACGGAACTCAAAAATCACCACATTGGTTTTTGAAAGACACTATTAAATACAGGAAATAGATTATATTAACAATGAAGGAAAAGAAACCCTCGAGATAAGGTTTCTTGTTCCATCAAATAATAGAGAAAAATAAAAAAAATTAAAGCTTTCAAAAAATAAAATTAACAGCCCCTATAGTCGCTTTGGAATTCCATCACTTATACAACAACAAAATTATATTAACAATGAAGGAATAGAAAACCTTAAGAGAAGACTTGTACGCCTCCCCCAAACCCAGTGTCGGGAAGGAACAGAGTTATAATTAATAATACTCTTATCCTTCGTTTTGGAAGAAAACAACTTAACAAACTTCGTACTCAAGACATGAAATGTTCAAAGGTTCAGAGACAGCTTTGGTTTTCATACCACCTAATGGAATGTGGAATACAGAATTCTGACCGAAGGTCAAGCGCTGGGACCTATGAGGTCATTCAGAGCTGAAAACGACATTAGGAGTAGAAGGTCTGAAAGGTGTAACCTTTTGCGGTTGCACTATGAAACAATTGTTAGGAGAGGGTGGACAGTAAGGCGGAAGAATGAGAAGATGAACGGAGGTACAGTAAAAGAATGAAAGAGGTTGCAGCTGCAAAGAACCGCAAGTAATGCCTGCAGTGCACCACATCAGGTGCACTGACGGCACTGATGAACAAGGTGAGAAAACTGAATTCATGGGAATAATTCTTGCAAAATGACAGGAAAAGAGTCTTTATTCAAGGTGGAATCATGAGTATTGGGTTGGAATATAAAGTTCAGGTCAAATATTAAGCCAGCGCTGGGACCTAAGATGAAAGGGAAACTGGGAGTTTAAAAAAAAAAAAAAAAAGTTTATTTGAATGTGTAACAGAAGAAAAAACATTTTGCAGTTGCTCTGTGAAGGAATTGTCAGGAGAGAGTCGAGAAAAGTAAGATGGAAGAAGGAGAATACTTTCTTGCAGACTTTGCCAAGTTTCTCCAACTTTGAACGACATATTCGGGGCTAAGCTTCTGTTAAAAGGGACGTGAACAAACATATATATCATCATGTATAATATTACTGAATGCAATTGCTTTTTGGACGCAGAGAATACTGAATAAAACGGTTTTTTTGTTTTTGGTGCCAATTTAAGTCAATGACAATTAATTAACAGTGATTGGGACAAAATTAAACATGATTTTTCAATAATTAAAGCAAAAGAGTGGGTGTTATGTCTTCTTTGATTGCAAATGCAAAGCCCGTTTTTGCTTCTTTACCTGGTCGTATGCCAGAACGGGCTCTTGCTCCTAGGAAAGCCCGTTGCTGTTGCTTTCCCTGGGCTTATGCCAGCACGGGCTCTTGCTCCTAGGAAAGCCAGTTGTGGTTGTGGCTTTCCCTGGCCTTATGCCAGCACGGACTCTTACTCGTAAGAAAACCCGTTGTTCTTGTGGCTTAATCTGGCCTTACGCCAGCACGGGCTCTTGCTCCCAAGAAAACCCGTTGTTGTTGTGGCTCTCCCTGGCCTTATGCCAGCACGGGCTCTTGCTCCTAAGAAAGCCCCTTGTTGTTGTGGCTTTCCCTGGCTTTATGCCAGCACGGGCTCTTGCTCCCAAGAAAGCCCGTTGTTATTGCTTTCCCTGACCTTATGCCAGCACGGGCTCTTGCTCCTAGGAAAGCCCGTAAAAAAAAAACGAAAAAAAAGCAACGATTGAAATCACTTGCTACTCTCACACGAAGAGATACAGAGACAGTGAGACCCTTTGTGTGTATGTGTGTGTGTGCGTGTGTGTATGTCTTTTATTCAAGAACGCCCTTCCCACGATGCAATTGACAATCAAAGACGACAGAAGTTTAATAGGATCCAGACAAAATCTTCGATTACCACTGGAAAATGAGGGGGCGGGAAAGGGGGAGGGGAAGGGGTGAAGGTCGATGAGTCGGAAACTCGACGGGATTCGACATTGCATCAAAAATCTTCCTGAAAGTTTGGAAGAAGAAGAAGAAGAAGAAGAAGAAGAAGAAGATAGATTCTTGAGTTGTCCTGTTAAAAGATGACACCAGAGGAGGAGGAGGAGGAGGAGGAGGAGGAGGAGGAGGAGGAGGAGGAGGAGGAGGAGGAGGAGGAGGAGGAGGAGGAGGAGGAGGATGCAAAATACAATAATCTGCAACTCGGCAGGATGTCACGAGCAGAATTTTCGATTTGTAATACACCTCGACTTCAAAGACGCAAAATTTGGAGCCCTGGCCTTTCTGATAAGTAAAAAAAAAAAAGTAAAATAAGTAACAAAGACCCAACATTTCTAATAAGTAAGACAAGTTCCTTAAGCAACAAAGACTCCATATCACAGCCCGCACTTGAAAATTTTCCAGAGATCTTTCATATAAAAGCAATTTCACGCAGTTCCTGACGTAAACGAACTTGTACTCCTAATGCAATTCACCTTGTATTTTAATCATTTACTTACATTTTTCTTTTATTTTTTAATTTATTTTTTCTCTTTTTTTAATAAGTGATCATTTCTGTCTATATTTCCTATTACCTCCCGTTGCTCTTTTCTAATGAACACCATAATATTCTTTGGAAACTTGAATTTCAAGTGAGTGGCCCCTACGGTGGGCTAGTTCCTCACTGGACGGGTTGGTACCGTTCTCGGGTAGCACTCTGCTGGGCCCGCGTTCGATTCTCCGACCGGCCAATGAAGAATCAGAGGAATTTATTTCCGGTGATAGAAATTCATTTCTCGTTATAACGTGGTTCGGATTCCACGATAAGCTGTAGGTCCCGTTGCTAGGTAACCAATTGGTTCTTAGCCAAGTCAAATAAACCTGATCCTTCGGGCCAGCCTTAGGAGAGCTGTTAATCAGCTCAGTGGTCTGGTTAAACTAAGGTATACTTAACTTAACTTAGGTGGGATTCTTCCATATGAATAGGGTTCAGCTTTCAAAGAGTATTCAGGTGTTCATTAGAAAGAAGTAACGGAAGGTAATGGGAAATATTTAAGAAGAGATCATTATTCGAAAAGAAAAAAAACAAGTAAGAAATGCGCCGAAGTTTCTTCAGGGCAGTCGAGTTTTCTGTACAGCGTATAATCAAGACCACCGAAAATAGATGTATCTTTCGGTGGTCTCGGTATAATGCTGTATGAGCCGCGGCCCATGAAACTTTAACGACGGCACGGTGGTAGCCTTTGCCAGACGCAGGATTATAGCTAATTTTAACCTTCAATAAAATAAAAACTACTGAGGCTAGAGGGCTGCAATTTGGTATGTTTGATGATTGGAGGGTGGATTATCAATGTGCCAATTTGCAGCCCTCTAGCCTCAGTAGTTTGTAAGATCTGAGGGTGGACAGAAAAAGTGTGGACGGACAGACAAAGCCGGCACAATAATTTTCTTTTACAGAAAACTGATAAATGAAGAAATTAAACAATAAATAGAAAAAAATGTAAGCAAATTATCAAAGTACAAGAAAAACACAAGAGAATATTTCTCATCATTCTTGAATTAAAACTTCACATTTTTAGTTTTCTGAAAAGAAAACTATTGTACCGGCTTTGTCTGTCCGTCCGCACTTTTTTTCTATCCGCCCTCAGATCATTAAAACAACTGAGGCTAGAGGGCTGCAAATTGGTTTGCTGATCATCCACACTCCAATCATCAAACATTCCTCACAATTAGCAACCTTTAAAAAGCAGATGCATTTGGGCAAATGATAAACAAATAACTGTACAATAACAGAGGAAAACAAAACGAATGGAGAGAGAGAGAGAGAGAGAGAGAGAGAGAGAGAGAGAGAGAGAGAGAGAGAGAGAGAGAGAGAGAGATTCTTAGGGCAAGTAAAGAAACAATTCTACAATTACAGGGTCAAAAAAATACATCAGCAATTTTTACGAAAACTTCGACAGAGAGAGAGAGAGAGAGAGAGAGAGAGAGAGAGAGAGAGAGAGAGAGAGAGAGAGAGAGAGAGAGATTCTTAGAGCAAATAAAGAAACAATTGTACAATTACGGGGAAAAAACACTTCGGTTAAATGCATCAAGGTAGGAAAAAAAACCAGCAAGTTTTACGTAAACTTCGACAGAGAGAGAGAGAGAGAGAGAGAGAGAGAGAGAGAGAGAGAGAGAGAGTAGAGATGGTGGTGGTGATGGTGGTGGTGGTGGTGGTCGTATTAGTAGTAGAAGAAGAGAGGGAGAAAGGAAAATGAAAACGGGAGGAGCCCACAGAAAGCGATGATCATTCCGGGCGCAGTTAACTCTTAGAGTCTGTCCGGGGAAGACAGGTGAAACTCGTCTGGCTTTAGGCTGCCTGCTGCCGCCGTTGGCGTCGTGTGTTTGTCTCTCTCTCTCTCTCTCTCCCTCTCTCTCTCTTTTCTCTCTCTCTCTCTCTCTCTCTCTCTCTCTCTCTCCGTGCCGTGTCGTGTCGTAAGGAAAATAACTACGCGCTGGCGGGCGGGCGAAGGGGACCTCTTCATGGTGTACGTAGGTGGCTTTCGTCGGGAAACTCCGATGGTTCGAAAAAAGGAAGAAGAAGATTGTCATTACCATTCGACGCCGCGCCGACTGCCTTGTCGGTGATATATATATATAGTGTTAAGTGTCAATAATCCTTCGGAGGCCCGGAAAAAGTGACGCCGTTCTGTTTGTGTTTCGTGTCTTTGTTTGTGCTCGTGTATGTGTGTTATCGCGTCCAGTTAGAATGTGGTGAAGAAGTTTGTTTTTTTTTTTCTAAAAAAACTACCCTTTTTCCAAGTGTCTTAGAAGAATGTGGTGAAGAATTTTTTCGAATTGAAGAAGTTTTTTTTCCAAATCTCTCTGGTTTTCAAAAGTGACATTGTTCTCCACTCGTGTCTGTGATAAATGTCAGTTTGATTATTGTCGTGCATCGGAAGGTGTCCTGTCTTTGTGGAAAAAAAGGAGAAAGGTCCCTGTCTTTGTGAAAAAAAAAGGAGAAAGTGTCCACCACACAGGAATATATATCATATATATATACATAGTGTCTCGTCCGCAAGTTAATTTAGTTCCTTCAGGTAATATATTGTCTGTTCAATCCAGTTTGTTCATTTTTGTCAGTGAATTGATGTCTTGGACACGAACTCAATTGTCATTATCTTTTACAAACTTGAATATCACTGTTTATCTTTAGGACCTGAATTCTGCCCTAAAATGGAAGACTGCAGCACCTGCAAAATTTTCGAAACTGAGATATACCACCTACTGGGCTCGTAAAACACTAATACGCAAGTTACTGCAGTTTCAGAACGATTCTTCAGTGCTCTATTTAGGGGGTCCCATTTGCAGTCTGCAAAATCAGTAGTAAGGCAAAGAAAAACTGCAGTATCTACCAATTTTTTTCAGTTTTGTATTTTTGCAGATACTGCAGTCTTCCATTTTAGAGCAGCACAGTTCATCGTGTACAGACGAAATATCATTTAAAAGTACCTCTGATGATGAAACAAGACTAAAATATCGCGAAATGAAAGAAACTATTCTGCCCTAAAATGGAAAACTGCAGTATCTACAAAATTTTCGAAACTGAGATGTGCCACCTGCTGGGCTCGTGAAACACTAATACACAAGTTACTGCAGTTTCAGAATGATTCTTCAATACTTTATTTAGGGGGTCCCATTGGCAGCGTCTGCAAAATCAGTAGTAAGGCAAGGGAAAACTGCAGTATCTACCATTTTCAGAATGATTCTTCAGTGCTTTATTTAGGGGGTCCCATTTGCAGTATCTGCAAAATCAGTAGTAAGGCAAGGGAAAACTGCAGTACCTACCATTTTCAGAATGATTCTTCACTGCTTTCCACGAGTATTTAGGGGTCCCATTTGCAGTGTCTGCAAAATCAGTAGTAAGGCAAGGGAAAACTGCAGTACCTACCATTTTCAGAATGATTCTTCAATGCTTTCCACGAGTATTTAGGGGTCCCATTTGCAGTATCTGAAAAATCAGTACCAGGGCAAGGGAAAATAGCAGTATCTACCACTTTTCTGTTTTGTATTTTTGCAGATACTGCAGTCTTCCAGTTTAGGGCAGAAATATCACTGATTATCTTTATTTTTCCTTCTCGTTCACAAGTGAAAAAAGTTAACGGGAAGAATTTCACTCCCAGGATTAACCCAGATACTTGCGGCATTATTTATCGAAATATTACCGCGACCAGAAAAAATATAATAGTGTTGATGACATTTGATAAGGTGGAGGAGGGTAATGATAATTACGTTAATTATTTGTGTTATTGTGTGGATAGTGATAAAAACGTTAGGGCCGTTCATAATAATGATAACAATTGCCGTTATTATTATAATTACAACCGCAATACTGTAACTTTCCAATTACTATTATCAATACATGACATTCTGCCAGAATGCTTTATTATTATTATTATTATTATTATTATTATTATTATTATTATTATTATTATTATTATTGGCAATACTTTATTATTATAATAATAATAATAATTATTATTATTATTATTATTATTATTATTATTATTATTATTATTATTATTATTATTATTATACTACACTGTCATGGCATATATAAAATATCTATTAATAAAACAGTTTGATGAAAACGCTTTTGGGAACATTTAATGCCAAAAGTATATGATCTATCTGATAATAAAAAAAAGAAATCTGGAAAAAGTTTTAGGAAAAAAAGTTTTATATCTCCTTTTGAAAAGGACAGCTCTTAAAAAGAACATTTGCAAAAGTAACTTGAAACATAAAACGGAACATTTGTAAACGTAACGTTTGTGAAAGTAACATTTGTAAAAGTAACAATCATCAAAGTGATATTTGTAAAGTAATTTGAAGCCCAAACTAGATCATCTGTAAAAGTAACATTTGTAAAAGTAACTTGAAGCCCACGCAGATCATCTGTAAAAGCAACATTTGCAAAAGTACCTTGAAGCCCAAAACAGATGATCCGTATAAGTAACATTTGTAAAAGTAACTTGTAGCCCACAACAGAACATTTGTAAAGTAACTTGAAGCCCAAAACAGATCATCTGTATAAGTAACATTTGAAAAAGTAACTTGAAGCCCAAATCAGAACATCTGTATAAGTAACATTTGTAAAAGGAACTTGAAGCCCAAAACAGATCATCTGTAAAAGTAACATTTGTAAAAGTAACTTGAAGCCCAAAATAGAATATCTGTACAAGTAACATTTGTAAAAGTAACTTGAAGCCCAAAATAGATCATCTGTATAAGTAACATTTGTAAAAGAAACTTGAAGCCCAAAACAGATCATCTGTAAAAGTAACTTAATGGATTTCAGCTGGTTGGGAAGTTGGCTTAAAAATCTATCAAAAACAAATTCTGTCATTCATTTATTTCAATCAAGCACTACGATTACTTTCTTATTAACTTAATCAAAAATATCGTCGGGGGGGGGGGGTAAATTGTCGAACATGCATTTTATTAAGTTTTTTGAGTTGTCTGCATCGACGGGAATTTTATCATCCACTTCCTGTTTCTGCTTATTACCAAGAGTGTACGTCTCACACCATACATCCTGGATGGTGAGAGTGACAGAATCTCTCACCATAAATCCTGGATGATGAAAGAGAGATAGACTCTCTCACCATGAATCCTAGATGGTGTAAAAGTGGTGAGAGACAGATTCTCTCACCATACATCCTGGATGGTGAGAGAGAGACAGACTTGACACTTTACTGAAACATGAAGTCAGTGAGAAAATCACCATCGATGCAGATAACTCAAAAAATTGACAAAATGCAAATTCGACACCGCCAAAAAAGTGTCGAATATTTAGGGAGGGGGGCCTACGATCCCCAGGCATACCTTGGTTACAATCATGCATGGATAAGTGAAAAAAAAAAGAGGAATCGACGCTTTAACCTTAGATCAATCAATCAATAATAGCTAAAAAGAGAATTAAGAATCATCATCATTATTATTATTATTATTATTATTATTATTATTATTATTATTATTATTATTATTATTATTATTATTTTTAGAAGACAAATCCATATTCATATGGAACAAGCCCGCAGGGGCCACCGACGCAAAATCCAAGCTTCCAAAGAATATTGCGTTCATTTGAAAGAAGTGACAAAAGATAACAGGAAGAACAAAAAGAAGAGATCAGTTATTGGTATAGGAAAACAGACAAATTAATCAAACAAACAGATAAAAATATAAATATGCCATCAAAACATCAGGTGACTTGTTGTAGGGTAGTAATGCACTACATCCTCGTTTGAACTCTTGAGGTTCTAACAGCACACCACTGCAATGTGAAGATTAAACGAAAGACGCTTCAATGGGACAATGAATGATAAAAACGTGCCAATAAGCTGGAGCGACAATGGGAGAGGGGACAGGTGCTCAATAGTAGACAGAAAGATGGTTCAACAAGCAACAGAAAGAGGTCAACTGGGAGGATGTTAAAAGTTTGCGGACGGGGTCACTGGGGCTGCATTTAAAAGACGACAGCGAAATGTTGTGGGTTTTTCAAGTGAAATGCTGTGAGTTGAAACAAAGATGGAAGAAAAAGGCTCATTTAGGAATACGTACAACGGCGAAAGAGGTCAGCTGAGGAGAGAGTGAGGGAGGGAAAGGTGAGAGACCTCCTGAAATATTCAGAGTGAGGTAGAGCAGTTGCCTCATGGAGCGAAAGAAGATGCAAACTTAATGAGTGAATGCAGAGAAACGCTTATAAGGAACAAGTGAACTTTGGACATTGTTTCAAAGGGGGTGGTTTGCGTGTAATTGATGGAGCAGAGACAATTAAATACTGTAATACGTCATTGTAATATGTAAGATTACAAAGCCTAATGTCTTATTGAGATAGGTCAACCAAGAAGTACTTCATAATTGAGGAGAATATAGTAAACCTGAGAGAAAATATGTAGGAGAGGGAACTATTCTCATTTAAGTGTATATGAAAAATAAATTAATGTCTTTAAAAACAAACATCAAGAAACTGTTCCAAAATTTGTCATTGCAATGGGATTCCCACCTTCAAAGGTTATTATTATTATTATTATTATTATTATTATTATTATTATTATTATTATTATTATTATTATTATTATTATTATTCAGAAAATATTCATATGGATTATTATTATATATATATATATATAAATATAAATATATATATTCATATATATATAATATATATATATATATATATATATATATATATATATATATATATATATATATATATATATATATATATATATATATATATATATATATATATATATATATATATATACGTATATGTCTCCATGCGTGTGTTGCGTCCTCGTGTCAGAGAGAGAGAGAGAGAGAGAGAGA
Source organism: Macrobrachium rosenbergii (assembly GCF_040412425.1). Classification (NCBI taxonomy): domain Eukaryota; kingdom Metazoa; phylum Arthropoda; class Malacostraca; order Decapoda; family Palaemonidae; genus Macrobrachium; species Macrobrachium rosenbergii. The sequence continues at coordinate 76,053,238 of NC_089750.1, forward strand.
GAGAGAGAGAGAGAGAGAGAGAGAGAGAGGGTGGAATAAAAAGAATGACTCTCCACCCACACACCCACAAAAATAAAAATAAAAAAATTTCACCAAAAGCGGGAGAGAGAGAAAAATTTGAAAAAAATTCCTTTTTCACTCGTGGGCAGTGTGAATAAGTCCATATATCAAAAGTCACGTAAAGGTTAGGTTTTATTCTTCCAAGCAGAATGCTGCTTGGCCCACCCTAAAAAAAGGGGAGGGGGAGGGGTAGTAACCCGTCTGGGCTAGACCAGCATATACTCATTCATTCTACATTTCTATATTCCTTTTGATCTGAGAGATTTCTGCATTGTTCTGGTAATTTTTTTTTCCTCTTTGAAGAAAAGCTACTCAGGGACATTGTTATTCCTACGTGAGACAGAGAGATAAAAGTTATTCATTGTTTTTTTTTTTGTCATCGTATGGTTCACTAATTCCTTATTTGTTTTAATTTTTTACATTTTATCAAAAATAATGGAAATAATAACTTCAGGTATAAAATGTATAAGTTTTCTTTAACTAACTGTTAATTTTTTTTTTTTTTGGTATCGTATAGTTCACTAATTCCTTATTTGGGATTTTTCAAAAAGTACTTTTGATAACCACGTATACAATAAAACATGTAAAAATGCGTCGAATTGTCTTCAGCGCAATCGAGTTTTCTGTACATCCGCTACAGCGTATAATCAAGGCCACCGAAAATGGATCTGTCTGTCGGTGGTCTCGGTATAATGCTGTGTGAGCCGCAGCCCATGAAACTAACCACGGCCCATTGCCAGAAGCTGAAGGCTAACTTAACCTTAAATAAAATAAGTTCTACTGAGGCTAGAGGGCTGCAATTTGATATGTTTGATGATTGGAAGGTGGATGATCAACATACCAATTTGCAGCCCTCTAGCCTCAGTAGTTTTTAAGATCTGAGGGCAGACAGAAAATGTGCGGACAGAAAAAGTGAGACAGAAAAAGTGCGGACAGAAAAAAGTGCGGACAGGAAAAAGTGAGGACAGACAGACAAAGCCGGCAAAATAGTTTTCTCATACAGAAAACTAAAAGGAAAAGTTATAATTTCGTTTATTTGGATTTTATAATTTTATCTGTCGACCATTTACTTCAACAAATAGTTTTTAATGACCCAATTTTCGCATGCAATAAAAAAGAAAAAGATATAATTTTGTTTATTTTAATTTTGTTTACCCTTAAAATAATTCAGTCTTCTTCATTTTTACTTCAGGAAATGCTGTTTGATAACCACATTTTTATATATAATATAAAAAGAAAAAAGTTATAATTTTATTTATTTTGATTTTGTTAATCTTTTTCATTTTAGTTTTCTGTTACAGCAAACTATTGTGCCGACTTTGTCTGTCCGTCAGCACTTTTTTCTGTCCGCCCTCAGATCTTAAAAACTGCTGAGGCTACAGGGCTGCAAATGGGTATGTTGATCATCCACCCTTCAGTCATCAAACATACCAAATTGCAGCCCTCTAGCCTCCTCAGTAGTTTTTATTTTATTTAAGGTTAACGTTAGCCATAATCGTGCTTCTGGCAACGATATAGGATAGGCCACCACCGGCCCGTGGTTAAAGTTTCATGGGCCGCCGCTCATACAGCATTATAGCGAGACCACTAAAAGATAGATCCATTTTCGGTGGCCTTGATTACATGCTGTAGAGAAAACTCAATTGCGCCGAAGAAACTTCGGCGCATTTTAAACTTGTTTCTATAGTATACGAAAATAGGTTATCAAATAGCGTTTCTTGAAAAAAAAAAAAAACCCAAATAAGGAATTAGTGAACTATATGACACCAAAAATTATTATATATATATATATATATATATATTCTTCTTCTTTCTTCTTCTTCTTTTAACGTGCTTCTTTCCCATTTTTGTATGGGGTAAGCATATGCCTTCTTTGAAGGACTTTTGATTTGGCTTTGGGGTAGACCTGTGGTCTCGATCGGCTGCCCTGCCTGACATCGCTTAGACCCCGGAGCGTATGTTTCATGTATCATACCCGACCCAACGCCCTTTCTTCCCAGCAGCGAGAAGTTATTGCGCGGGTATGGCGAGAGTTCGAGACGTGTGAGATGTTTATGTTTTTAGAAGGTGTTGTAGTGGCTTTGTTTTGTGTGTGTATTTAGTCTGTAACATCCATTTGCTTTTTAAGCAAACCTATCCGTTGATTACAAATATAATCCCGGGATGTCTACACGGATAGCAAAGTGTCTGCCTCTCTGATCAGTCGGCTGCGGGTTTGAACCCGCGCCACAGACCTACGAAGTCCGAAGCTGCTGCTGTAATACTGAGCCATCGAGGTATATATATATATATATATATATATATATATATATATATATATATATATATATATATATATATATATATATACTATACTGAAAACTTATACTTTTATACAAGAAGTTATTTCTGTTTTTTTACGATAAAATGTCAAAATAAAAACAAATAAGGAACTAGAGAATCATATAATAACCCCCCAAAAAATAGTTACAGAAACTTTTACATTTTATATCTGAATTTATTCTATAATGTTATTTTTATTATTTATCTTACAAAGTATACCAAAAAAAACTAATAATTATTATTAACGAAAACTTAAATCTTTTCCAATCTGAACTTACTGTTTCTGTAATTCCCAATACTCCTCTTAGAGAGTTTATGTATAAAAGAAATAAGTGAACCAAACCCTCAGAGGCGACACGTGACGAAGGCACATTCAAGCAAGAAAGAAAGAAAGAAAGAAGAAAAAAAAAGAAGATTATTTTAGAGTCGTTCTAAAGGCACACACACACACACACACAAAGACACGTGTTTCTTGAGGGAGGAAGAACTCCCTCTCGCTCTCTCTGGGGCTGCTCCTGACTAATCGTGTTAACCTCACGAAAAACCCGCCCCGTCAGCAGTTTCACCTCGCTTTGTCTTAAAACATCACGACGGCGACGCCGACGAAGAAGAAGAAGAAAAAAAAGAAAAAAGAAAAATAAAAAAAAAAATGATCTGAAGTGGATTGTTTCTCTCTCCTCGAAGGTACTCTTCCGTATACAGGGAGGAGGAGGAGGAGGAGGAGGAGGAGGAGGAGGAGGAGGAGGAGGCAAGACCTCCCTTTCTTCCTCTTCCCTCTCCCCCCCTCACAAATCATTTCCTTCCTTCCTTAACCAGCAACTAGGAGGAGGAGGAGGAGGAGGAGGAGGCAAGACCTCCCTTCCTTCCTCTTCCCTCCTCCCCCTCACAAATCATTTCCTTCCTTCCTTAACTAGCGACTAGGAGGAGGAGGAGGAGGAGGAGGAGGAGGCGGCAAGACCTCCCTTACTCCTCCCCCCTATTCTCTCCCTCACAAATCAAAACCTTCCTTCCTTGACTAGCGACAAGGAGGAGGAGGAGGAGGAGGAGGAGGAGGGCATCCCTCTCCCTCCCTCATCCCTCCCCCTTCCTCACTCGACGACAAACACGTGCGACAGGAATATATCTTACAAATATCTCCCTCCTCAATTTTGTCATCATTGTCACCTGGCCTGAGAGTCAAAAATAAAAAAATACTTGGTTTTCTGAATGAGCTGCGTCGATGCGTCGTTCAGGTACTGAGACGACTTCTTCTTCTTCTTCTTCTTCTTCTTCTTCTTCTTCTTCTTCTTCTTCTTCTTCTTCTTCTTCTTCTTCGTCGTCGTCGTCGTTCGTCTTATTTCTACGACGCGTGACGGCAAAAGAAAACTCGCGCGATGGCTTCCTGGCTGGACTAGACCAACAGGAATGTAGAGTGAACTAAAAATTTAAAAAATCAATAAAAATAAACAGGTTTTTTCTGTCATGACTTAATTTGACGATGAGGAACGCGTCTGCTGCTGATCTGTGCGTTAAAAGGGTTAGGTTCACACTGACCATTTTCTGAATTGTGAATGCTAGGATACTGTGTACATACATACATACATACAT
>NC_089750.1:76062206-76069706 GCF_040412425.1 Macrobrachium rosenbergii
GAGTGGGCCCGGGCCTAGGATAAAGGGTTGATGGCCTTATGATCTTTTCCCTTCTGCCCCCCGAGATGATGGGCCTCCTCCAGGTTTTTGTTGTTGGAAGGAGATCGTGTTTTCTTTTGTCCTCTCTCTCACTCTCTCTTTCCTTCCTCCTCCTCCTCCTCTTCTTCTTCTCCTCCTCCTTAATCTCTCTCTCCTTTTCTTCTTCTTCCTTTTCACCTTTGATCCACTTTTAATCTTAAAGCATTATATATATACTCTCCTTTATATATATATATATATAGGTGTGGCCTCAAGTAAAAACAGATATACCTTTTGCAAAACAAATAAAAACGAGATATACCTTGGGAACTAAACCTCAAATCAAAACAATATACCTGGGAAATAAACCTCTTTGTGTTGTTTGAGTATACCTGGGAATTTATGTATAAACCTCAAATAAAAACAGATATACCTTAAAACGATATACATTATATATACCTAATAAACCTCAAATCAAAACGAATATACCTGGGGAATTAAACCTCAAATATATATATATAAAACGATATTAAACCTCAAATAAAACGAATATACCTGGGGGAATTATAAATAAAAACAATATATAAACCTAAAAACGAATATACCTGGGGAATTAAACCTAAATAAAAACGAATATATATTAAACCTCAAATAAAAACAGTGTTACTTAAACCTAAAAACGAATATACCTGAGAATTATACCTCAATAAAACGAATATACAAAATAAAAATAAAAACAATATACCTGGGGAATTAAACAAATAAAAACAGATATACAAATAAACCTCAAATTAAACCTCAAATGAAATATACCTGGGGAATTAAATCTCAAATCAAATCAAAACGAATATACCTGGGAATTAAACCTCAAATCAAAACGAATATAAATTAAACCTCAAATATATACCTGGGGAATTAAAAATAAAAACCTCAAATAAAAAATCAAAACGAATATACCTGAATTAAACCTCAAAACAATATACCTGGGGAACGAATATACCTGGGGAATTAAACCTCAAATAAAAACGAATATACCTGGGGAATTAAACCTCAAATAAAAACGAATATACCTGGGGAATTAAGCAACAAATAAAAACGAATATACCTGGGGAATTAAACCTCAAATAAAAACGAATATACCTGGGGAATTAAACCTCAAATAAAAACGAATATACCTGGGGAATTAAACATCAAAAATGCCAGTTCAACTGGGTATCTAAAAATAAAATAAAAACAAATGTAACTTGGAACTTCAACGTAAAAAAATGAATATAACTGAGCAAAAAATAAACTGTCGTTTTTGCGCACTTTTAATAATAATAATAACGATAATAACAAAGCACATCACCAAGCAATGGGCTATTCTCCAGTGCGTGCAAGCTACAAATCACAATCTGCAGGATCTCCCAAGAAAGATCAAGCAGCGGCCATTGGTGATTGCCTAGCTTTAGCGATACAGATTGTCGGATCTGGGAAGCCTAGCCCAGCCACCCAATTACCTGCCTACCTACTTACCTAACCTCTCTGTCTGCCCACATACCTACGCTATCTACCTACCTACCTACCTACCTAAACGTGTGAATGGCCGAATCATCGTTGCGAAACTCCCATATATCAAATGACACCCTGTCAATACAACGTGAGATGAGAATGAACGCGTCTGTCAATACACGCAAGAATTCGGTTGTGTGTGTGTGTGTGTGTGTGTGTGTGTGTATGTGTGACAACTCGAAAACTGTTTTCTTTATTTTTAGGTACTATTTCAAGTGTCTTCTGCTGCCGCCCACTCGTCGGTAGAGGAAATGAAATGGAAAATAAACAATTGGTCGCTTGTCAATAACTGAGGGACTACAGCTTCGCGTTTGTGATATTACACGGTTGGGGGTGGGGGGTGGGGGGGAAAGCAGCCATCTAGTAAGTGCTGTTTAAATGCTTCTCTTAAGTTTTCCTAATTACTGATCGTCTTCCATTATTATTATTATTATTATATTCAGAATATGGACCCCTACTCATATGGAACGAGCTCGCAGGGGACACTGGCTTAAAATTCAAGCTTCCAAAGAATTTGGGGTTTAAAAGAAGTTACAGAAGATGACAGTAAATACAGAACGAAGAGAAATACAGAACGAAGTACACGGAGAACCGCTCCAGGGTAGTAAAGCACTGAATCTTCGCTTGAATTTTTGGGGTTCCTGTTGAAAAGCATCCTCGGTAGGGAGACTGTTCCACATCCCAACGGTGGGAGGAATAAAGGACCTCTGGAATTTTGGAGAAGCTCGACAGCGAGGCAAACATTTATTCCATATTGGCGCTTCTGCTGTTCAACGAATCTGGCTCCTCTCGGCAGAAGAGATTCAGGGATCAATTGTGAATTTGGAAAATTTTCTGTTAAAATTCGACTTATGAAAAATTGACAAACAATTCATTGGCTTTTTATGTTTTCAGTTTATTTAGGGAATTTGGGAATTTACTGTTCTGTATTTTCTCGTAAGTCATCAGGTCAATTGAATGATTATGCGTTTAAATTAATTTTCTGTTATCATGTGATATATATATATATATATATATATATATATATATATATATATATATATATATATATATATATATATTATATTATATTCATATACATATATACATACACTCACACAATACACGGCCATTACAAATATTCCTTCTTCCTTCCGTACCATTACAGTTCATCCTCTTTCCATTAAGGGAATTCAACTCTGCATTCACGCTGCTGTAATGAGGTCGATTTGTATTCCTCTCCTGGGCTAAAATGCTAATTTCCATGCGACTTCTTTTGATGAAACTCGGATGCGCCGCTGCCACATTCGATCCCGTTTCAGTTTCAATTTCAGGTGCGCTGTTTCAGTAGGTCAATGCAAGGTTGCGTAGTCGATGGTTTGGGTGATGACGATTGTATAATTTTTTTTTATATATTTTGTGTGGGGGAAATTATGAGAACTTTGGGTGGAAAATGAACATTTTGGGTGGAAAAAAGTGGGCATTTTGGGTGGAAAAATTCAAATTTGTAAGAAAGAATGAGCATTTTAGTTTTAAAAAATTTGAGCCATTTAGATGAAAAAATTAAAATTTGTGTGAAAGAATGAGCATTTTGGGTGAAAAACTGAGCATTTTGGGTGAAAAAATGAAAATTTGTATGAAAGAATGAGCATTTTAGGTGAAGAAAAGTGGGCATTTTGGGTGAAAAAATTAAAATTTGTGTGAAAGAATGAGCATTTTGGGTGAAAAACTGAGCATTTTGGGTGAAAACATTCAAATTTGTGTGAAAGAATGAGCATTTTGGGTGAAAAAAGTGTGCATTTTGGGTGAAAAAATTAAAATTTGGGTGAAAGAATGAGCATTTAGAGTGGAAGAAACTGATCATTTTTAGTGGAAAAACTGAACATTTTGTGTGAAAGTATGAGGATTTTGAGTGAATAATTAACATTTTTTGGAAAGCATGAGCATTTTGAGTGAAAAATTAACATTTCGTGTGAAAGTATCAACATTCTGAATGAAAAAAATTAACATTTCTTGTGTAAAGCTATGAATATTTTGAGCCATGAAACTGTGACCATTGTGTGTGTAAAAACTAATAGTATTCTGTGTGAAAACAGTATGAAGATTTTAGTGTGTAAAACCTATGAGCATTTCTTAAAAGACTACGAGCATTTTTTGTGAAGAAACTGAGTATTTTGTGTGAAGATGCTATGAGCATTTGGTGACAAAAGCTAAGAGCGAGCATTTTGTCAAAGAAATGGGAGCATCCTGGGTGAAAAGCTAATAATAATAATAATAATAATAATAATAATAATAATAATAATAATAATACCTTCACAAGCTGGAGGACCCACTGATATACACTTAAACCACTGATTGATAAATCTGATACGTCAACACCGATATATTTATTATATATATTATATATATACATATACAGTATATATATATATATATATATATATATATATATATATATATATATATATATATACATACAAACAGGAGAGAATCTCCACAAGCAACAGAAACCACAGCCAGTCAGTCATCATCCCTCGGAGGCAGTGAATGCGTCCGCGCATTTCTCCTCTATAATGCATCCGTCGTATTCCGATCTCCGATAAGTGAAGGCTCACAGTCTTTCGCCATTATCCAATCATCCACATTCCATATTCCAGCTTCTGTCAGTTCAAAGAGACCACCGTTCGACCTAGAAATGGGCGTGGGAAGGGTGGGCGGTATGGGCGTGTTTTCTTTTAAAAAAAATCTCGTTGTGAATTATGTCAATGGTTGTTAAGGCGATCGTTGTGAATTCCAGCTGGGTTGGGAGAGAGAGAGAGAGAGAGAGAGAGAGAGAGAGAGAGAGAGAGAGAGAGAGAACTTATTTGCTCTCGACTGGAATATTGCTTTAGCCTTATCCGTTCCAGATTAGACTTTGTATTCTTGACCTAAACATTGTATGAGCCTACTGTGTTCCTATTTGGAATAGCTGGAATACTAGGATTATCATACTGGCCCTAGCAATTCCTGATAGCAATATTACATTGTCCTTATCAACTCCTAGTTGGAACACTTTACCCATTCCTGATCCTGACTGGAATACTGCTCTCCTAGATGATGGTTTGCTCTACGATCTCTAAAATTTCTAGATTTCCACGGCAAGGTTGGCGTGTTATCTCACTTTTACAGGTACTGTTGTGGTCAGTGTTCTCTAAGCTTCGGTACTCTCTCACCCCCCAAAGCCTGCTTTCCTATCTCATGGTTCCTGTAGCTTTCCGTCTGTTCATCGAGGCCCCAATGAAATGCAAATTAATAATAATAATAATAATAATAATAATAATAATAATAATAATAATAATAATAATAATAATGTTTTAGCAAACTTCATTGAATAGAATTCACAGCAAGCGACAATAATAATAATAATAATAATAATAATAATAATAATAATAATAATAATAATAATAATAATAATAATAATAATAATAATAATAATAATAATAATAATAATAATGTTCTAGCAAACTTCATTGAAGAGAATGCAAAGCAAGCCAAAATAATAATAATAACAATAATAATAATAATAATGATAATAATAATAATGTTTTAGCAAACTCCACTGAATTGAATTGACAACAAGCGACAATAATAATAATAATAATAACAGCGACCGATAATAATAATAATAATAATAATAATAATAATAATAATAATAATAATATTAATAATAATGTTTTAGCAAACTCCACTGAATGGAATTGACAACAAACGACAATAATAATAATAATAATAATAATAATAATAATAATAATAATAATAATAATAATAATAATAATACTGTTTTAGCAAACTCCACTGAGTAGAATTCACAGCCGGCGAGACACGGTGAAGAGGCAATCCGAATTCCAGCGTCGACAAAACACGGCCCACTTCCTGATTCTCGCGTAACTGTTAATCGACCTTTTTAGAGGAAGAAGAAGACTATTCCCTCCCCCCTCCCCTCTCTCTCCTCCTCCCTCCTCCTCAATTCTTCTTTCGAGGATTATTCGTCGAATGAAGGGGGAGGGGGGGGGAGGAGGAGGAGGAGGAGGAGGAGGAAGTCAGGCAAACATTTCATCAGCAAGTTGGAAATGCAGTCTAGATGGAAAGAAAACATCTGGCCTCGTGCAATGCCCAATTCTGTCGCCTCTCTCTCTCTCTCTCTCTCTCTCTCTCTCTCTCTCTCTCTCTCTCTCTCTCTCTCTCTCTCTGGGTTTTTTTTGGGGGGTGGGGTTGAAATGTCAATCATTTAGCTCACTTATCACCACGTGCAGTGTGTGCCTCACTTATGACCACATTTAAGATAGGCCCGTTTGTGACCACAGGCAGTGTGTTAAGCATTAATGACCACATTTAATGTGATACCTAATTATGACAGCATTCATCCAGTTACAACCACATTCAAATTGTCACCCCTTTATGACCTCATTTAATGCGTTACTCACTTATGACCACATTTAAGATGTGGCCCATTTATGACCACAGGTACTGTGTTAGGCATTAATGACCACATTCAATGTGATACCCAATTATGACACCATTCATCCAGTTACAACCACATTCAAATTGTTACCCCTTTATGACCACTCACCTATGACCACATTTAATGGGTTACTCAATTATGGCCACATTCAGTGTGTTAAGCATTAATGACCATATGTTAGCCCTTTAAGGCCACATTCAATGTGGTACACATTTATGACACATTCAACAGTCTACCAATTTATGACCACATTCACTAGTTTACCAATTTATGACCACATTAGTTAGCTTACCCATTTATGACCACATTCAGTTTATACACATTTATGATTAAATTCAATGTGTTACCAGTGACCACATTCAATGTTTCTCATTTATGACCACATTCAATGTGTTACCATTTCACGACCCCATTCAATATGGTACCCATTTATGCTACATTAAATACGCTACCCATTCATAACTATATTCAATGTTTTTACCCATTATGACCACACTCAATTCCCATTTTCCGACCCTTCCTGACGAATGAAAACATCATTTTCCAAATTGTTTGGGGAGTTTATGGATTTCTGAAAAAAATAATGTTGGAGAATCTTTTCTTATTTTGTGGGGGAACTCAACAAACAGAGTTTCAAACACACATTGGCCTCTTTGTGACAAAAAATGAATTAAATTTCCAAGAATCTGAATTCCTAGAGAGACTCTCAGTTCAAAACCGGACGCGAGTTCGTAAGTTCACAAGACGAATAATTCTTCAACTGTCCCAAGATACAGGGAATGCGTAGGGATACTTAGGAACGAACAGAAATGCGCAAGAATATTTAGGAACGCGTAGGAATACGTAGGAATGCCTAGGAATACGTAGCAATACTTAGGAACACGCAAGGGATATGAAGGAATACGTATGAAAACTTAGGAATGCGTAAGAATATTTAGGAATGTGCAAGAATACATACGAATGCGTAGGGATACGTAAGAATAAGTAGGAATGCTTAGCAATGCGTAGGAATAAGTAGGAATGCCTAGGAATACGAAGGAATCCGTAGGGAATACGTAGGAATGAGTATGAATATGTAGGAAAGCGCAAGGAATGCACAGGAATACGTAGGAATGCGTAGGAATACGAAGGAATCCATAGGAATGCGTAGGAATGCGCAAAAAAATATGAAGGAATAAGTACGAATGCGCAAGGAATGTAGGAATAATTAGGAATACGTAGGAATGCGCAGGAATACGTAGGAATGCGTAGAAATATGTAGGAATGCGCAAGGAATGTGTAGGAATATTTAGGAATACGTAGAAACGCGTAGGAATATGTAGGAATGCGCAAGGAATGTGTAGGAATACGTAGGAATGCGTAGGAATATGTAGGAATGCGCAAGGAATATGTAGGAATACGTAGGAATGAGTAGCCAGCAATACAATAACCCAAACATCAGGGTCATTTGA
>NC_089750.1:76077206-76112206 GCF_040412425.1 Macrobrachium rosenbergii
TACATAAAGTTAAAGTTAGCCATAATCGTGCTTCTGGCAACTATATAGGTTAGGCCACCACCGGCCCACACTTAAAGTTTCATGGGCCGCGGCTCATACAGCATTATACCGAAGCCACCGAAAGATAGATCTATTTTCGGTTGCCCTGATTATACGCTGTACAGAAAACTCGATTGAGTCGAAGAAACTTCGGCGCATTTTTTACTAGTTTTTATGGTTACGTCGATTCCAGATACGATCATCAAATTTACAGAATTTTCTTTAACAAAACCTATTGCATGAGACGAAATATAAGCTAAATAGTATTATAAAAATTATTTTGGCAAGAATTAAGGAATACCTTTTTATACCTCAATACTTTGATTTGACTTAGCAAAGGAATTAAGTAGCGTTGTCATAAGCATTATCATAAAATTGAAGATTTGAGTTAACGAAGGAATTAGGTATCGTTGTCATAAGCACATCATAAAACTGGCGAATCTTCTTTAAAAACTGTTGAATGAATGATATTTATGTTCAACGAATTCAAAAATACTTAGACAGGAACAAATCAATATTTTTTTATACCTCAATACTGTGGTTTGAGCTAACAAAAGGAATTAGGTAGCTTTTTGAGTTACCATAAAATTGATAAAACGTAAGTTAACATTTGAGAAAATAATCAGACAAGTATTAAGGAATTAAGGAAGTTTTGAATGGACTGAAATTTAAGTTAAAAGAACAAAAAAAAATAATTAGACAAAAAATTAAGAAATTTTTTAATGAAATGATATTTAAGTCGAACATATTAATTTTTTTTAATAATTAGACAAGAAACTGTTGAACGAACTGACGTTTCAGTTAAACGAATCAAAAAAAATAATTAGTCAAGAATCAAGAAATGTTTTCTCCGTGCCTCAATAATTGGGCGGTTTCAGTTTCACAAAGAGAATTAGGTAGCCGCGTCCAGACTTCCAAGCCAACGCGAAAATACTTAATTTCCGCGAATATTCATTATATTTAGGATGGGATTGGGAGATTGGGTTCCACATTCTGTCTAACGTATGGCTTGTGTGTGTGTGTGTGTCGTAAGGGGGAAGGGAGAAGCCGACCCAGAAATGCCGTATAATCACAGAGCGGTATATTAAGGCAATCTTGTTTTCTCTCTCTCTTCTCTCTCTCTCTCTCTCTCTCTCTCTCTCTCTCTCATTTCTCTTTACCTGAAGCTGTTCTGCTTAGTGGAGTTTAGTTCGGTGACTGAATTTTATACTCAATGAGTATAATAAAAGAAAACTATTGAGATGGTTTTGCCTATCCGTCCGCACGTTATTCTGTCCGCACTTTTTCTGTCCGCCCTCAGATCTTAAAAACTACTGAGGCTAGAGGGCTGCAAATTGGTATGTTGATCATCCACCCTCCAATCATCAAACATACCAAATTGCAGCCCTCTAACCTCAGTAGTTTTTATTTTATTCAAGTTTAAAGTTAGCCATAAGCGTGCCTCTGCCAAAGATAAAGGCCAGGCCACCACCGGCCCGTCGTTACAGTTTCAGGGGCCTCGGCTCATACAGCATCATACCGAGACCACCGAAAGATAGGTCTATTTTCGGTGGCCTTGATTATACGATGTACAGAAAACTCGACTGAGCAGAGGAAACTTCCGCGCATTTTTTTACTTGTTTCAACTTAATTTTAACAATCAAACGGCAAAATTATCGAGAACTTTAGTGAATGTTCTTCGTATGTTATTTCATGTTCTGTGTATTAACTGTTCTGTTCTCTCGTTCATCCTCGATTCTTCTGAGTCATCAAAAGTTCCTATAACTTATTCATTTTCGTTTCCTCTTTTTTTCTGTTCCCAGATTACAAAGAAACGAACAAACAAACAAACGAGACTTTCAAACCATCAAAAAAAGAAACTTTTCTCTATCATTTGGTGCTGTTTTTATATATACATACATATATATATACTCATGCTGCCTTAAATAATAAACTAATATACGAAAGAGAGTGTGAATATTAGGCGTACTTTCTCAAGAGAAAGTCGAATCAACAGAAATATTCGTGTTATGATTCCTCGACCAGAAAAGTCTCCTTCGCTCCCGAAGTGAAACCAAGGAACCGCCACCTACAGCGCCCCTAGACTGTTGCATGCCCGGGGCAGCAGTAATACCCACCACCGCCGCCGCCGCCGCCGCCCTTCCGCTTCCAGCCCTGCTTCGGCTTCTGCTGTCGCCGCCCCCTGGGAATCAGCTCCCGACCTGCTGGTGGGGGCGCCTCGAGCCAGGAGACTCCTGCCGCCGCCGCCGCCGCCCCAAGACGCAGCAGAAGGCGAGGAGGACGTTACTGGCCCCGCCGCCGCCGCCGCCCGTGCCCAGGGGCTGCTGCTGCTGCCGACAGCTGTTACCGTGGCGCAGCAGCAGGTGGCAGCACGTGGCTGCCGGCGGCTGAGGTGGCGGCAGCAGAAGCAGGAGAAGAAGAAGAAGAAGCAGGAGGAGAAGAAGAAGAAGAAGCAGCAGCAGGAACCAGCAGCAGAAGGACCTACAGGGCAAGCTGGTGGCCAAAGTGGTGGGGCACTCAGCGGCGGGAGTGGTGGGGGTGGTCGACCATTTCGGGCGCGCTGCTGCTGCTGCTGCCGCCGCCCCCTCCTGCCCACCGGGCGCACCTCCTCTTACTCCTCCTCCTCCTCCTCCACCCCCTCCCCCCCAGCGCAACATGGAGGACACCAGCGCCACGTTCTCACTCGGCTCCTGCCAGAAGATCGTCACCGAGGACCGGCTTCCCGCAAGGAGGGCGTGGCAGATAGGATACCACCGTGAGTAGTAGGAGACGCTTGTCTCGTCTCGTCTTGTCTTGTCCTGGTCCCTAGTTCCTGGTTTCTAGTTCCTGGTTCCTGGTCCCTGGTTCCTGGTCCATGGTTCTTGGTACCTGGTTTCTAGTTCCTGGTTCTTAGTTCCTGGTTCCTTGTCCCTGGTTCTTGGTACCTGGTTTCTAGTTCCTGGTCCCTGGTTTCTAGTTCTTGGTTCCTGGTTCCTGGTTCTTAGTTCCCGGTCCCTAGTTCCTGGTTTCCTAGTTCTTGGTCCCTAGTTCCTGGTTCTTAGTTCCCGGTCCCTCCTGGTTTCCTAGTTCCTGGTCCCTAGTTCCTGGTTTCCTAGTTCTTGGTCCCTAGTTCCTGGTTTCTAGTTCTTGGTCCCTAGTTCCTGGTTTCCTAGTTCCCGGTCCCTAGTTCCTGGTTCTTAGTTCCCGGTCCCTAGTTCCTGGTTCCTGATCCCTGGTTCCTGGTCCCTGGTTTCTAGTTCTTGGTCCCTATTTCCTGGTTCCTGGTCCCTAGTCCCTAGTTCCTGGTTTTTAGTTCCCGGTCCCTAGTTCCTGGTTTCCTAGTTCCCGGTCCCTAGTTCCTGGTTTCCTAGTTCTTGGTCCCTAGTTCCTGGTTTCCTAGTTCCCGGTCCCTAGTTCCTGGTTTCCTAGTTCTTGGTCCCTAGTTCCTGGTTTCTAGTTCTTGGTCCCTAGTCCCTGGTTCCTGACCCCTGGTTCTTGGTACCTGGTTCCTGGTCCCTAGTTCCTAGTTCCTGGTTCCTGATCCCTGGTTCCTGGTCCCTGGTTTCTAGTTCTTGGTCCCTATTTCCTGGTTCCTGGTCCCTGGTTCCTAGTCCCTAGTTCCTGGTTTTTAGTTCCCGGTCCCTAGTTCCTGGTTTAGGTCTTGGTTCCTGGTCCCTGATTCTTGATCCCTGGTTCTTGATCCCTGGTTCTTGGTATCTGGTTCCTGGTCCATGGTTCTCGATTCCTGGTTTCTAGTTCTTGGTTCCTGTTGATGTTATTGTTGTTTATGATGAGGAATTATGGGACGAAGTCAGGGAAATGACCTAATTAAGAAACGAAGCAATGGAGGAAAAATGGCAGACCGTACTTTCCTCACCTGAATAATGTCCTCGAAATATTCGTGGATCAGGGGGGTAAAAATATGAATATCTAAAATGATCCCTGATAACAGCATGCTAAATCACTTATCACTAATAACTGGTTTTCAATAAATTCATAATATACATTTTTTTAAAATACATTTAAGAAAATAAACTTATAAAAAAATATTTACTGAGCAAAGTGATTAGACTGATACTTGAAATTCCTGGTACCCAATTATGACAGATTTAAGTCCTTCTTAAGGGCTCAATATCTCACTGAGTGCTTTTAGCGATGAAGTCTACAGAACTGAACTGAACTGAATGTAGAATTCAGGTCAAAGGCCAAGCATTGGGACCTATGAGGTCATTCAGCGCTGACAGGGAAATTGACAGTAAGAGATCTGAAAGTGTAACAGGAGGAAAACCTCGCAGTTGCACTGTGAATCAATTGTTAGGAAAGTAAGAGGGAAGAAATAAGTAAGTACATAGATAATGGGAAATACAGAAACAATAGATCAGTTATTATTATTATTATTATTATTATTATTATTATTATTATTATTATTATTATTATTAGAAGAAGAAGAAGAAGAAGAAGATGAGCCCTTATTCATACAGAACAACCCCAAGGGGCCATTGACTTAAAAAAATATGTTCACTGTGAATCAATTGTTGGGAGAGGGTGGAAAGCAAGCTGCGAGAAATAATTAATATTCAGATAATGGGAAACACCGAAAGAAGAGAACAGTTATTATTATTATTATTATTATTATTATTATTATTATTATTATTATTAGATGAACCCTTATTCATATAGAACAAGCCCACCAAAGGGGCCACTGACTTGAAAAAATATGATCGCTAGAAAGAAGTAACGGAAGGTAATAGGAAACTCAGAAAGAAATTATCAGGTATCAGAAAAGGAAAACTTAAATTCACTGAAGAGCTCCGTAACTAACTGCAGTCCATAGCACAACTGACGCCCCCCAGATAATGAGGATTATGAAATGGCATTATGGGAGCCGATCTCATTAAGTCCAAGAGGGACTCTGTATGGAAATGAGTGGTATAGAGTTTCCATTCCGCGCCCACTGACACCCAATTCCATTTTGGCACTCGCCGAGATAAGAAGGAGAGAAGAATTCTACTCTGTGGCCCGAGATGAGAAGGAGAGAAGAATTCCACTCTGTGGCCCGAGATGAGATAAGAAGGAGAGAAGAATTCCACTCTGTGGCACTCGGTGAGATAAGAAGAAGAGAAGAATTCTACTCTGTGGCACTCAGTGAGATAAGAAGGAGAGAAGAATTCCACTCTGTGGCCCGAGATGAGGAGAGAAGAATTCGACTCTGTGGCACTCGGTGAGATAAGAAGGAGAGAAGAATTCTACTCTGTGGCCCGAGATGAGATAAGAAGGAGAGAAGAATTCCATCCTGTGGCACTCGGTGACATAAGAAGGAGAGAAGAACTCTACTCTGTGGCCCGAGATGAGAAGGAGAGAAGAATTCTACTCTGTGGCACTCGGTGAGATAAGAAGGAGAGATGAATTATACTCTGTGGCCCGAGATGAGAAGGAGGGAAGAATTCCACTCTGTGGCACTCGGTGAGATAAGAAGGAGAGAAGAATTCTACTCTGTGGCCCGAGATGAGATAAGAAGGAGAGAAGAATTCTACTCTGTGGCCCGAGATGAGATAAGAAGGAGAGAAGAATTCCACTCCGTGGCACTCGGTGAGGTAAGAAGAAGAGAAGAATTCTACGATAAGAAGAAGAGAAGAATTCTACTCTGTGGCACTAGGTGAGATAAGAAGGAGAGAAGAATTCCACTCTGTGGCACTTGCCGAGATAATATGGAGGGAAGAATTCTACTCTGTGGCACTAGCCGAGAAGAGGAGAAAAGAATTCTACCCTGTGGTACTCGCCGAGATGTGAAGGAGAGGAGAATTCTACTCTGTGCTGAGATGAGAAGGAGAGAAGAGTTCTACTCTATGCCATTTGTTGAGATAAGGAGAGGAGAATTCTACTCTGTGGCACTCGCCGAGATGAGAAGGAGAGGAGAATTCTACTCTGTGCTGAGATGAGAAGGAGAGAAGAGTTCTACTCTATGCCATTCGTTGAGATAAGGAGAGGAGAATTCTACTCTGTGGCACTCGCCGAGATGTGAAGGAGAGGAGAATTCTACTCTATGCTGAGATGAGAAGGAGAGAAGAGTTCTACTCTATGCCTCACGTCGAGATAAGGAGACGAGAATTCTACTCTGTGGCACTCGCCGAGATGAGAAGGAGAAGAATTCTACTCTGTGGCACTCGCCGAGATGAGAAGGAGAGAAGAGTTCTACTCTGTGGCACTCGCTGAGATAAGAAGGAGAAGAATTCTACTCTGTGGCACTCGAAAGAGATAAGAAGGAGAGAAGAATTCTACTCTGTGGCATTTATAAGGAGAAAGGAATTCTACTCTGTGGCACTCGCCGAGATGAGAAGGAGAGAATGCTACTCTGTGGCACTGGCCGAGACAAGGAGAGACGAATTCTACTCTGTGGAACTCGCTGAGATAAGAACGGAGCTGAGTAGCCGGGTAGTTTTATAGGAGTCCATCACTTTTCTCACTGCGTGCGCTGTTCCTAATACCACACTCTTCTGCATGAGTCCTGGAGCTACTTCGGCATCTGGCGTTCCTTTTCAGGGATCTTGGGATCGTGCCTAGTGTTCCTATTATCATGGGTACAATTTCCAATGGCATATCCCATAACCTCCTTATTTCTATTTTCAGGCCTTGATACTTATCAATTTTTCCTCTTTCAATCCCCTCTACTCTGGCGTCCCAAGGTACTGCGACATCAATGAGTGATACTTTCTTTTTGATCCTGTCAATCAGCGTCAAGTCTGGTCTATAGGCACGCATCACCCTATCTGTTCTGATATCACAGTCCCAGAGGATCTTTGCCTGATCGTTTTCTATCACTCCCTCAGGTTGGTGTTCGTACCACTTATTACTGCAAGCTAGCTGGTGTTTCTTGCGCAGGCTCCAGTGGAGGGCTTTTGCTACTGAATCATGCCTCTTTCGTACTGGTTCTGTGCAAGCGCCGTACATTTGCTTGCTGTGTGGTTTATGGTCTCGTCTTTCATACTGCACTTCCTGCATATGGGTGAGATGTTATTTCCATCTATTGTTCTTTGGACATCTCTGGTTCTTAGGGCCTGGTCTTGTGCCGCTGTTAGCATTCCTCTATTATTATTATTATTATTATTATTATTATTATTATTATTATTATTATATTATTGTTGTTGTTATTATTACTATTATTTAGAAAATGAGCCCTGTTCTTACGTAACAAACCCACAGGGGCCACTGACTTGAAATTCAAGCTTCCAAAGAATATTATGGTGTTCATTTGGAGCCTAACATATATATATATATATATATATATATATATATATATATATATATATATATATATATATATATATATATATATATATATAGTATATATAATATATATATATATATAAATATATATATATATATATATATATATACACATTTATATTTATATATATTATATATATATTTTATATGTATATATATATATATATATATATATATATATATAATTTACACACATATATACACATACATACAGTGAAGTCGTGTATACCTATTTAGTGACACAAACAGTTACATAAATACGAGTGAACGTTCTAATCGCAACGACTCTACTATCCCGTCAAAAGGCGACCCCGGAAGTGGCGACGAATGGACAGGCAGGACCTTTGAGGCATTAGGGAATTTCGCTGAACATAATTAGAAGCTTTGAAGAAGATCGCGAGGCGGAAAATTGAATTGTGATGGCATATACAACCACCAAAGCTGACGGTGAACTCGGTAATGTATTGGGCTTACAAATGAGTGGTAAGGATAATGTTCAGATTAATTATTTTTTTTATTTATCAATTTTTTTTCAGTGGTCTGCGCAGTTCTTGTTTATCAGTTAAATTGAATTGTTAGGGTACCCTTTATCAACAATCAATGTGAGAGATGAAAAATGGATTGAAATGAGTAGTTAGCAGGTTAATGTCGATTTATATATATATATATATATATATATATATATATATATATATGTATGTATATATATATATATATATATATATATATATATATATATACATATATATGTATATACATATATATGTATATATATAAACAGTATGCATGACTTTTTATCACATCACCGTGATTCATATACAAGCATTAACCTACAAACGTCCTTTAACACCCAATTCGCTCTACCTCGGAAATAATAATAATAATAATAATAATAATAATAATAATAATAATAATAATAATAATTATTATTATTATTATTATTATTATTATTATTATTATTATTACCATCACCCCGAATATTAGCAAATACACCCCCAGCCCATCAACACTGAGGCAAAACCTTCGCTTCGAACTATAATCGCCCCTGTGGTAATCCAGATCAGAGGAAGAGGCACCGTGACCTATATACTCGTATGCATGA
Organism: Macrobrachium rosenbergii; assembly: GCF_040412425.1. Lineage (NCBI taxonomy): Eukaryota > Metazoa > Arthropoda > Malacostraca > Decapoda > Palaemonidae > Macrobrachium > Macrobrachium rosenbergii. The sequence continues at coordinate 76,085,611 of NC_089750.1, forward strand.
CCCATAAGATCAAGGGGACATTAAGGCTCTCCAGAATAATTACGGGTCGAATGAGGTCGACTCATTTGCAGTCGACCTCGACGTATCACGTATGTGTTCAGTTCCAGAGGTCAAGCGCTGGGACCTATGAGGTCACTCAGCGCTGAAAGGGAAACTGAGAGAAAAGAAGGTTTGAAGGGTGCAACAGGGGGAAGACCTTTAGCAATTGCACTACGAATCTATTTTTAAGAGAGGGTTGAGGAAAGTAAGATGGGAGAAAGAGAATATGAACGGAGGTACAGTCAAAGGAATGAAAGGGGTTGAAGCTGCAAAGAACCTTAAAGGCCCTTAAGTAATGCCTACAGTGCACCACATGAGGTGCACTGACGGCACTAACCCCCTGCGAGGAATAGTTAATTAAGACGAAATTAATACGTACTTTTTTTCCTGTTGTTAATTAATGTTTTTTTTAGATGTAGAATTATAGGTTTATTACTTTACTTGGCTCCAGTGGCTTATATTCAGTTTCTCTCTCTCTCTCTCTCTCTCTCTCTCTCTCTCTCTCTCTCTCTCTCTCTCTCTCTCTCTCTCGTATTTATGAATCTTAGTACAAACTTCCCAAGCCTTCATAAACATTATAGACTGCACATAAAGTGCCAATGATTACAACATACTCCCAAAGAGCTTAGGAAACTTTCTCTCTCTCTCTCTCTCTCTCTCTCTCTCTCTCTCTCTCTCTCTCTCTCTCTCTCTCTCTCTATTATTTATGAATGTTCATGCAAACTTCCCAAGCCTTCTTGAACATTACAGACTGCGCTTGAGGCGAGAATGCTTACTCATGCATTCAAATGTTGCCTGCAAGTTTGAAGGCGATATTCAGCATAAGAAAATAGCAGGGAAAGCGTCACACAGCTCATGGTCAGTTTTCATTCGTGAAATGAACGAAGGTATTCGGGAATGAAGAACATTGATATGTAGCACACAGGAAAATGAAAATATAAATATAAGTTCACTTCATGGTAGACCATTTTAACAATTATTATACCCAATGAGGTTAATGTTATCGTCATCTAAAATATGATAATTGGTGAAAATTTTCTTTGTTGGGGGCAGACGGGATGCTGATGAGGCTTTATTGTTGGTGTGTGAATAGGCTAATATTAATAGGCCAATTTTCGAGGTGATTCACGAATCAGCAAAGCAACATGTGAGTGTAGTGGTGATCTATGCGTTGTTTGGTTTTGAAGCCGTCCCAGTGAGGAAGAATGTTACTATATATATATATATATATATATATATATATATATATATATATATATATATATATATATATATATATATATATATATATATATATATATATATATATATATATATATATATATATATAATTTATATATATATATATATATATTCATATATACTGTATATATATATACTGTATATATATATATATATAAAGTGTGATTATATAAATGCAACATAATCCACTTGATATACCATAAACACAATCCGAAACTTCAAACTACAAAAACATCTTCATATCTCAGTGACTTTGAAAAACCTTACCCTTAAACTTTGAGATAGCCTCCTCCTCCTCCTCCTCCTCCTCCTCCTCCTCCTCCTCCTCCTCCTCCTCCTCCTCCTCCTCCTCCTCCTCCTCCTCCCACCATCCCCACTCCCGCACCTCCATCTCTCTACTGCAACCTTTTATGCATTTTTATTTGAATCGTAACCTTTATAGAAGAAAGGTGAGGAGCAGTTTTTGTCTGCCTTTGGGTTAGAATTTTAATTTTACTTTGATTTCCACTTTTATTTTTTTTTTTCAGGCGAGGCTAGATAAGGTCAGGTTTGAAAGTGATGTAAAATAACAAGGGATATATATATATATATATATATATATATATATATATATATATATATATATATATATATATATATATATATATATATATATATATATATATATATATATATATATATATATATATATATATATATATAACATATACAGTATAATATATTTTGGGATACAAAAATTAGTACACATATATACAAAAATTTTACTTTTTTACTTAAATACCTCTCTCTCTCTCTCTCTCTCTCTCTCTCTCTCTCTCTCTCTCTCTCTCTCTCTCTCTCTCTCTCACACACACACACACACACACAAACGCACAATCACACACATAATCTTACTTTAACCTCTCTTCAAAAAATTCAAACCAACTACAAATAAGTTAGGGAAAAAGTATTTTTTTTTTCTCCCCCAAAATGTGACCAAAACCTTTCATCCGTTGCTTGAGTCTTTCATAAATGTCCAGAAAAAAAAAAAAAAAAAAATTTGCAGAAGGAAAAATAGGATAATCTCGCGTCCTCATCCTGAAGTTAACGCCATAACGGACCATAATCAAAAGGTTTCCTCTCTCAGAAAAGGTATACGCCTTATTCTCTCTCTCTCTCTCTCTCTCTCTCTCTCTCTCTCTCTCTCTCTCTCTCTCTCTCTCTCTCTCAAACATACACATACCCACAATTTAACTCTTTGACTTGAACTCTCTCTCTCTCTCTCTCTCAAACATACACATACCCACAATTTAACTCTTTTACTTGAACCCCCTTCTCTCTCTCTCTCTCTCTCTCTCTCTCTCTCTCTCTCTCTCTCTCTCTCTCTCTCTCTCTCAAACGCACACACACACACTTACACAAGCAATTTTACTTTAAATCTTTCTCTCAAACACGCACATATATACACAACTTTACTTTTTTTACTTAAATACCTCTCTCTCTCTCTCTCTCTCTCTCTCTCTCTCTCTCTCTCTCTCTCTCTCTCTCTCAAACACACACACACACACACTTATACAAGCAGTTTTATTTTAAATCTTTCTCTCTAACACGCACATATATATAAACTTTACTTTTTTACTTAAATACATCTCTCTCTCTCTCTCTCTCTCTCTCTCTCTCTCTCTCTCTCTCTCTCTCTCTCTCTAACGTCCCTTTGTTATCTCTCTCTGGAGTCAAGATCTCCGCATCGATTTTATGGAACGAGGTGTATTATAGAAGACAGAGAGAGAGAGAGAGAGAGAGAGAGAGAGAGAGAGAGAGAGAGAGAGAGAGAGAGAGTAGGTCGATGATGCTTGCTTAAGGGCGGGATATAAGTGCAGTTTCGATCAGAGAAAATGAGCGTGAAGTAAGGAAAGGTGTTGCTACATTTCATTTTGTTAAGGTCGTCAGGAACTTTTGTATGAACGTTGGAAAACGTTAAAAAGAAGCTTAAACGTTCGTGAACGTTCACACAAAGGCTTGAGCGTTCGTAAAAATGTTCACGCAAAGGCTTGAACGTTCGTAAAAACGTTCACGCAAAGGTTTGAACGTTCGTAAAAACGTTCGCAGGAAGGCCTGAACGTGCGTAAAAACGTTCACACAAAGGCTTGAACGTTCGTAAAAACGTTCGCACAAAGGCTTGAATGTTCGTAAAAACGTTCGCACAAAGGCTTGAACGTTCGTAAAAACGTTTACACAAGGGCTTGAACGTTCGTAAAAACGTTCACACAAAGGTTTGAACGTTCGTAAAAACGTTCACACAAAGGTTTGAACGTTCGTAAAAACGTTCACACAAAGGCCTGAACATTCGTAAAAACGTTCGCACAAAGGCTTGAACGTTCGTAAAAACGTTCACACAAGGTCTTAAACGTTCATAAAAATGTTCACACAAAGTCTTGAACGTTCGTTGGACAGGTCTGGGTTATCAGTGACAATTAGTCATGCCAAATGTAAATAATTGAAGCGATATTACGAATCATATTGCTGGAACTTTTATGTTTCGTGTTTGGAAAAATAAGGACGTGAATTTTGCCCAACACGCTTTAATTAGTGAACTTAAAATTAAGCTTATTTCGACATATGTTTTAGCATACTATTATATGGCATGATTTACATAGTGACCACTACTAGTCAGGTCAAATGAAGGATAATATCTGCTATACTATGAGTCGCATTGCTAGGGCTTTAGTTTTAGGTTTGGAAATATAACGACATGAATTTTGCCTAACGTGATCTGGCTAGTGAGCTTGAATTTATGTTCATTTCTACGTATGTTTAGCCACATTATTATACAGTAATACAGTGTTTACATACCCAGTTGATAAACTGAGTATGTAAACATTACCATACTACATAATAATGTGGCTTAAGATACATCGAACTGAGCTTAATTCAAAGTTCCCAAATCAAATCAGGTTTCGCAAATTCATGTCCTCATATTTCTATACGTGAAAGATAATAGTTCCATTAATAAGACTCAAATTATTGCAGATATTATTCTGCAACCCTACTGCTAAAATAAGACCTTGCAAGATAACAGATTACAATCAATCATAATATTGCAGATATTATTCTTCAACCCTACTGCTAAAAGAAGACGCTTGAAAGATGACGGCAAATAGATTACAACCAATCATAATATTGCAAATATTATTCTTCAACCCTACTATCAAAAGAAGACACTTGAAAGATAACTGTCAACAGATTGAAGCCAATCATAATATTGCAGATATTTTTCTCCCACCTTGCTATCGAAAGAAGCAGCTTAAAAGATGATGGCAAATAGATTAAAACCAATCATAATATTGCAGATATTATTCTTCAGTCCTTCTGCTAAATGACGACGCTCGCAAGACGATAGCAAATAGAATAAAACCAATCATAATATTGCAGATATTATTCTTCAACCCTACTGCTAAAAGAAGACACTTGAAAAACATCTGTCAACAGATTAAAACCAAATAGATTAAAACCTGTCATAATATTGCAGATATTACTCTTCAACCCTAATGCCAATAGAAGACACTTGAAAGACATCTGTCAACAGATTAAAACCAATAGCCATAATTCTCAGTCGTACCTACCTACCTCAATTAAGCCTTTCTCACGTAGAGCTAGCTTACATTCCGCTTTCAATACAGTTGTCTTAACCTGTCTTCTTCACCTGCCGTAGTCGACAATGGCTGTCAAGATGGATTTATAGATGCAGGTACCAACGCGAGAATGGCCAATTTATGGAGATGAGTTTGGAGTCTGTACGATGGAACGCGCCCGTATAGGGAAAACTCTGGTTTTGTCGGTTACACCTCTGTATAAAATGTGTATGTATGTATGCATGTGTGTGTGTATATATATATATATATATATATATATATATATATATATATATATATATATATTATATATATATATCATTTCAACATTTCAACAGGATGGTATCTAACGGAGAATTTTATTCATAAAAAGTGGCGAGCTTTCAAGGACTTTCTGTCCTCATCACGTGGTAGCCGTGAAATTTGACGGCTACTAGACGATGGAGATAGAAATGTCCTTGAAAGCTTGTCACTTTTTAGCAATGAAACTCTCCGTTAGGTACCGTCCTGTTTAAATGAGGCCCTGGTAATATAAATAAATAAATAAATAAATATACATACATATAAATTTCTGACTCACATCAGGATCGAACCCAGGTCTTTCAATTGAAAAACGAGCCTTAGGCACAGTGGTACTCAGGTTCCAACTTCTTTTATGACTCGTGTGGCTTGGTTGGCAGCGGTCTCGTCTTTCTACTGAAAGACCTGGGTTCGATCCTGATGTGAGTCAGAAATATAATCCTGTTCCATACGTGATTGTGTGTTGATTATTTCTGTATATATATATATATATATATATATATATATATATATATATATATATATATATATATATATACATATACATAAACATATATACATACATACATATACAGTACATATATACATACATACATATACCCTTCTTGCAGACCAGTAACGAATCAGCCAATCCCTCTTCACACGTGGGAAAAAAATCCAATTTAGGTTTCTTTAACGGCCATCTTCCTATCTGAGACATTTCTTCCGCAGTTTTTCGAAAACAGTTTAAACCTTCTGGGCCAACTTGGCCACTTTCGGAAGGGGTGAACTTTACACACACACTCTCTCTCTCTCTCTCTCTCTCTCTCTCTCTCTCTCTGTTTCGTCAATTCGTGTTACTTGTTTCCCTCTCCCAAGGGAAGAAATTATTGCACTGAAGAGAGAGAGAGAGAGAGAGAGAGAGAGAGAGAGAGAGAGAGAGAGAGAGAGAGAGAGAGGCGTCATTCCGCTGTATGGTAAATTTACCTGTAAAGTGGCTAGTAATTTAAGATTAGCACTTTGAACTGTTTAAGGGCAAGGAACTTTTTAAGGGAACAGTTCACAAACTGGTGTCCCTAAAACTAGAGGAAAGGATATGGAACTGTTTCAGGGAACTGTTTACAAACTGGTAACCCTAAAAATAAAGGAAAGGATATGGAAATGTTTAAGCTAACAGTTTACAAACTGGTATCCCTAAAAATAAAGGAAATGAAAGGGAACTATTTAAGAGAACAGTTCACAAACTGGTATCCCTAAAACCAAAGGAAAGGACATGGAACTGTTTAAGGGAACAGTTTACAAAACTGATATCCCTAAAAATAAAGGAAAGGATATGGAACTGTTTAAGGAAACTGTTTAAAAACAGCTACCCCTAAAGGAAAAAAAATGGGAAAACAGTTCTGGTTAATTATCGATGCAAAACTTCGCGTCAACCGGATGTTTCTCCAGATGGGGAAGCGGTCTGGGAGTCTTTACCATTGATTTCCTTTCTCTGATGCTAAACACTTTCCCCTCTCTCTCTCTCTCTCTCTCTCTCTCTCTCTCTCTCTCTCTCTCTCTCTCTCTCTCTCTCTCTCTCTCTCTCTCTCCTTTCCTTGCCTTCTCCTTTCGTCTGATTTCCAATCTTCTTCTGCTGCTGATAAGCAGTGATGTGGTTTCAGTGATCATCATTTCTGAAAAATATGTATGTTTATGCATATATATGTATATATATATATGTGTATATACATATATATAAATATATATATTTACACACACACACATATATACATATAATATATTGTTTCAAATTTTTTTCGTCTACGAAGGAAAGAACTAATAATAATAATAATAATAATAATAATAATAATAATAATAATAATAATAATAATAATAATAATAATAATAATAATAATAATGTAATAATATATATATATACATATATATATATATATATATATATATATATATATATATATATATATATATATATATATATATATATATATATTTAGGCATATCTAAAAATAAAAAACAAAAAACAAGAAACTGAGAGAGAGAGAGAGAGAGAGAGAGAGAGAGAGAGAGAAAGGATCCCGATTTAAACAAAGTGGCAGATGTGACCGAACGGAAGACCCCTTACTTAATATCCGCGAAACGTGAGAACGCTCGCCAGATGAAGGTGAGTGCCGCAGTGGGTTTGAAAAAAAAATAAATAAAAAAAAGTTTCGATTCAGTGTCCAAACTTTGCGTAGTCATAGGATGATCCCGATTCCCGGGAATGTTTTTTTTTTATTCCAAGGGATGTTTTTTTTTTATTCCAAGGGAAGTTTTATTTTTCCTTTTTTCGGGGAATGTTTTTTTTTTCAAGGGAAGTTTTTTCCCTTTTATATTAAATGATTCAGCAGTTGTTTGAGATTGGACCTAGATGTGGGTGATATTTTTGTCCATGTTTTTATTTCTCAGGAGAGTCCTATTAGGGAAGTGGTTGTTGATTATATATATATATATATATATATATATATATATATATATATATATATATATATATATATATATATATATATATATATATATACATACATATATATCTATAAACAGTAAGGTAGATGTGTACGTAGGAACCTCTACAAACACCAAGCATCCCTCTAGGTATATATCGCCAGGGCCAGACTATCGAAGGGCGCGAACACCCCCAAAATTAATCACGTAAAGGGAGGGAATTCAATTCGGCGTTTTTTGTCAGGTTGAGTCATTCAATATTTCCCTGGACTAAAAACTAATGTTCCTAAACTTTGAATACTGTATTAGATTTAGAGCTTCTTCTTCTTCTTCTTCTTCTTCTTCTTCTTCTTCTTCTTCTTCTTCTTCTTCTTCTTCTTCTTCATGTTTTGGAGGCTTTCTTTTAGAAGTTTAATCATTTCCTTTACTTTGAATCTTGTAATGGACAAAGAATTTATTATTTTCTTCTTCTTCTTCTTCTTCTTCTTCTTCTTCTTCTTCCTTATGCCTCGGAGGCTTTCCCCTCCTTCTCGGGAACGCTCCATCTTCATCGACATCTTCTTCCCTCCTCCTCCTCCTCCTCCTCCCATGTGAACGATCTCAGCTCTTTGTTTCATCTGCCATCCTCACAAGAATGCCCTCTCTGTGGGTACTTATTGGATACCATACACCTCTCTCTCTCTCTCTCATCTCTCTCTCTCTCTCTCTCTCCCTCCTCCTCCCATGTCAAAGTTTGTTAACGATCTCAGCTCTCTTTGTTTCATCTCTCCATCCCCACAAGAATGCCCTCTCTGTCTCTCTCCCTCCTGGCCAATGGTAAAGTCTCTCTCTCTCACCAACTCTCTCTCTCCTGGCCAATGGTAAGTTTCTCTCTCTCACTCTCTCTCTCTCTCTCTCTCTCTCTCTCTCTCTCTCTCTCTCTCCTCTCTGTCAAAGTCTCTCTCTCTCTCTCTCTCTCTCCTTCTCTCTCCTCTCTTCTCTCTCTCTCCCCTGGCCCATGGTAAAGTTTCTTTCACCAACCCTCTCTCTCTCTCTCTCTCTCTCTCTCTCTCTCTCTCTCTCTCTCTCTCTCTCTCTCTCTCATAAAATTCAATGATATAAAATATAATGTTTGAAATATATGATGAAATCAATAATATTAATAATACAAAAACGCAGCAAGTTAGTAACTGTTCTCTCTCTCTCTCTCTCTCTCTCTCTCTCTCTCTCTCTCTCTCTCTCTCTCTCTCTCTCTCTCTCTCTCTCTAAAATTCAATGATATAAAATAAAATGTTTGAAATATACGATCAAATCAATAATAATAATAATAATAATACAAAAACGCAGCAAGCCAGTAACTATTCTCTCTCCCCCCTCCTCTCTCTCTCTCTCTCTCTCTCTCTCTCTCTCTCTCTCTCTCTCTCTCTCTCTCTCTCTCTCTCTCTCTCTCTCACCTGACGCTGTTCTCTTGTTTTTCGTCGGACTCGAGAACCTTTGTAGACATCGATCAGTACAACGGCGCCCTATTTTTTCCCCCACAGATTGTTCTTGGGTATAAAGAACAATTTCTGCTTACCATACATAAATATTAAAAATATAAATATATGTACAGATATTTACTTAATTACTTATTTATTAATTGTTTATTTATTTGTTTATGTCTTATTCATTCAAGTGTGTGTTCGTGTGTGTGTATTAAATACGAAAGCACTTGTTCAACTTTCTTTGATGACCTCTTCGTCTTGCTGACCTTGACCTGCTGTGGTATTGATATTGCACGGTCTAGAAATTTCTCTTCAGTGTATGTATGTATGTATGTATGTATGTATGTATGTATGTATGTATGTATGTATGTATGTATGTATGTATGCATATATATATATATATATATATATATATATATATATATATATATGTATGTATATATATACTGTATATATATATATAATATATGTAAAATATATACACATACATATATATGTATATATATATATATATATATATATATATATATATATATATATATATATATATATATATATATATATAATATATATGTGTATGTGTGTGTGTATGTAACGATCAAATATTAATATTTTTAAGACGATCCTAATGAGCCAAGCAATGCGTTACCAGTTACCAAAAACAGAAATTAAAATTATTTTCAGTTTTCTAAACGGGGAAAGGGGCAGGGTTGAACGGGTGGGCCAACTTCCAAAATTGAATAAGCCATGAATTTTTCAACTTAGAATAAATAAATTAAAAAAATTTCTGCATTCTCACGCCATAGAAAAAAAAACTAAAGACTTTTACAAACCGAAAAATATCACAAAAAATAAAATTTTTAAATAAATTTATTTTGTCGATTCTTAAAAAACGAGTCCTTTTAGAACTGCGTACGAAACTGAAAAAAAGCGCATGCGCGCCAAGAAGAACCTTCGAACGCCTACTGATGTATATAACAGGTGAGAGAGAATTGAAGACTTATGAAAAAAAAATATATGGACAATGAATGGCTAAGTAGTGAAGATGGGAAGATGTTATTCTTTTGAGCTTATCAAATATTCTTCTTGATGAATATTATAAAATAAGGGATCATGTCAAGATTAGCGAACCAAACGACCCCCTTGTTTAGTACTAGCCCCTGGGGGTGTCAAATGTATTTCGCCTTGTTTAGCACTAGCCCCTGGGGGTGTCAAATGTATTTCGCCTTGTTTAGTACTAGCCCCTGGGGGTGTCGAATGTATTTTGCCTTGTTTAGTACTAGCCCCTGGGGTGTCAAATGTATTGAATGTTTAGCACTAGCCTTTCAAATGTATTTCATTGTTTAGTACTAGGCCTGGGGGTGTCGAATGTATTTAGCCTTGTTTAGTACTAGCCCCTGGGGGTGTTGAATGTATTTCCCTGTTTAGAACTAGCCCCTACTTCAGATGTACCTTGTTTAGTACTAGCCCCTGGGGGTGTCGAATGTATTTCGCCTTGTTTAGTACTAGCCCCTGGGGGTGTCGAATGTATTTCGCCTTGTTTAGTACTAGCCCCTGGGGGTGTCAAATGTATTTCGCCTTGTTTAGTACTAGCCCATAGGGTTGTCAAATGTATTTTGCCTTGTTTAGTACTAGTCCCCGGGGGTGCTAAATGTATTTCGCCTTGTTTAGTACTAGCCCCTGGGGGATCAAATGTCTGGTACCGAAGTGATCCAAAATCAGCTTGTGACGATTTTCGGTAAATCAGTTAAGAAGGAGTTAAAAAAAATAAATTGCAATAAAAAGAGTAAACAGTCGAAAACAAAAACAATACATAATAATAAATAACCAGAAAAAATTATAAAAAATATCTCAAAAGAAATTTTTGATTCATCATAAAAATAAAACGAAAGAACAATAATGCTTTAACACTCACCCAAAAACCGTGTGACACCGCAGAGTTTCTGAAATAGCAAAAAAAAAAAAAATAATAATAATAAAGATTATTAATATTATAATGAAATCTATCGGTACACCTGTAGCCAAAACCATAAATATTGTCATAATTTTTTAAATGTACTTTTTTGGCTCAACGTTGTATTCACTGCATTCATCATATATATATATATATATATATATATATATATATATATATATCATATGTATATATATTTATATAATATCACTAAAACTATATATATATATATTTCATATATAGTCACCCTAAGACTAAAACTATCACAACCCTAAGAAAAAAAGCAAAAGTTTATATATTTCCCATCATAAAATAGTAACAGCCATCACTAGCAAAGACCCTTTGCAATTTGTAATACATAAATAATCTCTCTGACAATTTTATGAAGACCTGGCGAGTGCCTCCAAATTTCATCAGGTCATATCACCTGTTACCTACCATCAAGAAATGGTCGACTACATAAATGATTATTAATATTATCCAAAGAAGAAGCAGTATCAGAAATATATACATATACACTACAAGGACGAATCTCTTTGAAGAAACCTCAGGGACAATAGGATTTAAGGAAGGAGGCTGGCGAAGAATAGGCAAGGGTTCAAAAATAGAGGAGAGGTGAGAGCCGACGCTGGAACTCGAGAGGCTCAAGGGCGACCTCCTTCAGGGAGGCTGAGAGTGTTTTTGGCTACAGGCGGAGTTGGTGGAGGGAGATAAGGTGATGGAGTGATACAGATGTTGGAGGAGGAGGAGGAATAGGGGCAGAGGTGGGGTGAGGGAGGGAGAATTTCGGGAAGACGTGGGTTGAGGGAGGGACGATTTCAGGAGGACGAGGGGTGAGGGAGTGGGGGGGGCGGTTTCAGGAAGAAGACGAGAGAGAGATAGACGATTTCAGGAGGATACGGGGTGAGGGAGAATTTCAGGGGGACGAGGGGTGAGAGAGGGAGAATTTCAGGAAGATGTGGGGTGAAGGAGAATTTCAGGAGGACGGGGGTGAGTGAGGAAGAGTTTCAGGAAGACGAGGGGTGAGTAAGAATTTCAGGAAGACATGGAGTCAGGGAGAATTTCAGGAAGACGTGGGGTGAAGGAGAATTTTCAGGAAGACGTGGGGTGAAGAACTCCAGGAAGACGTGGGGTGAGGCATAATTTCAGGAGGACGAGGGGTGAGGGAGAATTTCAGGAAGACGTGGGGTGAAGGAGAATTCCAGGAAGACGTGGGGCGACGCATAATTTCAGGAGGATGAGGGGTGGGAGAGGGAGAATTTCAGGAAGACGTGGGGTGAAGGAGAATTTTAGGAAGACGTGGGGTGAAAGAGACTTTCAGGAAGACGTGGGGTGAGGGATAATTTCAGGAAGACGTGGGGTGAGGGATAATTCCAGGAGGTCGAGGGGTGAGGAAGGGATAATTTCAGCAGGACGAGGGGTGAGAGGAAGAATTTCAGGAAGACGTGAGGTGAAGGAGACTTTCAGGAAGACGTGGGGTGAAGGATAATTTCAGGAAGACGTGGGGTGAAGGAGATTTTCAGGAAGACGTGGGGTGAGGGGATAATTCCAGGAGGTCGAGGGGTGAGGAAAGGGAGAATTTCAGCAGGACGAGACGTGAAAGATGGAAGGACGCCTTCAGATCGCAGCGAAAGTTTCCGAGCGAATCAAGAAGTAACTCAGGACAAAACTGAAACTGAGAGAGCGCAAATGTCTTTTTAGAGTTCAAAGTTGCAAATGGAGGAGATGAAATTTTGCTTCCGGAGGGAAATATTATGCTCCCTCGCTTGGAGAATGCTCTCTTGCTCTGATGGACCGAGCGTTTTGAAAGCTGCCGAGAGCAAACGGCAGAAAGAGAATGAGCGAAAAGATGCGGAAAGTTTTCAAATGCCAATTTGAGTCGGAAACTGTGTTTGCGAAAGTAAATTGTGAATTGTGAATGTCAGGTAAACGATTTAAGAAGTTATACTCAGTCGGAATTAACTCGCTGGTACTTTTAATTCGTTTACATTTTTATGTACATATATATATATATATATATATATATATATATATATATATATATATATATATATATATATATATATATATATATAATTTTGTTCATTTATAATTTTTCTAATAACTAATCTCTTCTTTCTGTATTTCATAATACCGTCATTCTTTCCAATGGACACCATAATATTCTTTGGATGCTCGAATTTCAAGTCAGTGGCCCCTTTGGTGGGCTTGTTCCATATGAATAGGGTTCATCTCCTGAATAATAATAATAATAATAATAATAATAATAATAATAATAATAATAATAAGTGTAAAAAATCATTACTGAGGGCATCATATATCACTGTAACGCCAGAGAGGGTCTCTAGACGGTATAGTCCCTATCCTAAGAACGGTAGGTACCGTCCCAAAATTTGGGAAAAGCTACCTTCACTTTGCAATCCTAGGTAGGGGCCAGTGGAGAGAGAGAGTGGAGAGAGAGAGAGAGAGAGAGAGAGAGAGAGAGAGAGAGAGAGAGAGAGAGAGCAGTCCAAAAGTGAAGTTCATTCTGTAGAATATCATCGATACACAGCAAAAATAAAAAAAGAATATATAGGTAGACATTATACATTTATAACATACGGAGATAATACTATATAGAAGATATGGGCTTTTTTCTAAAGGCTTATGGGACGATATGGGATCTACACAAATAAATAGATAAACCTTTAAGAATTTAGTGTCGTTCTTTCTCACCAAGATTGCTCACAGGAACATTTTTTTTTTTTTGGAGGGGCGTCTCTCTCTCTCTCTCTCTCTCTCTCTCTCTCTCTCTCTCTCTCTCTCTCTCTCTCAGATTGCTCACCAAAGTATCTTTTATGGAGGATGCCCCCTCTCTCTCTCTCTCTCTCTCTCTCTCTCTCCAAGATTGCTCAACATTTTTTATGGAAGATACCTTCTTTCTCTCTCTCAGATTGCTCACCAAAACATGTTTTAGGGGGAGAGGTGCCCTCCTCCACCTTCTCTCTCTCTCTCTCTCTCTCTCTCTCTCTCTCTCTCTCTCTCTCTCTCTCTCTCTCTCTCTCTCTCTCTCTTTTCCCGCCACCCATCCGCTTAGGGCAATCAAAAAGATTAAACGATGAGTAGGTGATTCGGGGGTCAACCTCTATAAAAACCGCCATATTTTTCCCCCCCTCTTTTGGGGGGGGGGGAATCAAGAGGCTTACGAGATGATGCTGGAGATAGAACGGGGAGAAGGAGAAGGGTGGAATAAAAGAAGGAAGAGAGGAATACAAGATTTAGGCAAAAAAAAAGTGCTGGGACGTACGAGGTCATTCGGCGATGAATATTGAAAGGAAATTTTGAAAGGTATCTCCGTAGGGGGTAGTGCCGTCAGCGCACCTCCCGCGGTGCACTGTAGGCATTACTTAGGGTTCTTTGCAGCGTGCGTTCCTTAGGCCCCTAGCTGCAACCCCATTCGTTCCTTTTACTGTACCTCCTTTCATATTCTCCTCGATCTCAATTTCCGTTTCAGCGCTGAATGACCTTATAGGTCCCAGTGCTGGGACTTTGGCCTAAATTCTATATTCATTTCAGTTCAGTTCTCTCTCTCTCTCTCTCTCTCTCTCTCTCTCTCTCTCTCTCTCTCTCTCTCTCTCTCTCTCTCTCTCTCATAAAACACGTATACAACGTGTAATACACTTTAGGCTTTCAGTTATCGGGTACCGAAACCCACGAAGTTAATAATTCCCTCATATTAATCAACGATTAGAAATTGGGTCACGATCGGAAATTAGGTCACCGAAGCCAACCTTCCGCTCTGTGACGCCAGTTGAGAGGTTGTAATTATCACTATGATTATGATTATGAGGTTATGAATTTTTTTTTATCATTTTTTTATGACACGCAGGTAGTTATCGTCATTACGATGTAGAATCATACAGCGTTCCACGACTCTCTCTCTCTCTCTCTCTCTCTCTCTCTCTCTCTCTCTCTCTCTCTCTCTCTCTCTCTTCATAGCAATCAATTATATATATATACATATATATAAATAATGGTTGAAACATACGCTCAATAAAAAAAACAGCAGTAATCAGTAGCTGCTCTCTCTCTCTCTCTCTCTCTCTCTCTCTCTCTCTCTCTCTCTCTCTCTCTCTCTCTCTCTCTCTCTCTCTCCATGAAAATTAATCATGTAAATATATATAATGGTTGAAACACGTTCAATAAAAAAACAGCCATAATTAGTACTCTCTCTCTCTCTCTCTCTCTCTCTCTCTCTCTCTCTCTCTCTCTCTCAGCAACTGCATAAAGCGTTCAGTTACCCATAATACTCGCTACAGAAAACGTTGGCATTTGCCAATGATGCGGTATAAGAGAATTTATTGTACATACTGAACGGTGTTCATATCTGCAACTTTTGACAGAAATTCTTCCATACAAAATTTATATATATATATATATATATATATATATATATATATATATATATATATATATATATATATATAAATTTATATATATATATATATATATATATATATACATAAAATATATATATACACATAAAATATATATATGTATAATATATATATGTATATTCTGACTCACTCACAGGACCGAACCCTGCCTTTCTTTCGAGTGAGAGTCCAGGGCGTTAGCAATTCAGGCACAGAGGTCATTAAGAAGATGGAACCTGAGTACTTACACGTACCCAAGGTTTTGCCAACTCTCACTCGGAAGACCGGGGTTCGGTCCCGCGGTGAGTAAAATATTTATTTCTGTGAAACACGTTCCTATGTGATCATTTCCATATGTATAAACATATATATATATATATATATATATATATATATATATATATATATATATATATATATATATAACAGTGAAAAATCACAATTATCATAATCATTGTATATAATTCCTAACAGAAAAAAACAGGAATTATAATCAAAAGCAGGAGGACGAAATAAAAGCAGGAAGGCGGAATAAAAACAGGAAGACGGAATAAGAGCAGAAAAACGGAATAAAAACAGAAATAAAAGCAGGAAGATGGAAATAAAAAAGCAGGAAGACGGAATAAAAACAGGAAGACGGAATAAAAGCAGAGGAATAAAAAGCAGAAAAAAAAGCGGAATAAAAAAACAGGAAGACGGAATAAAAAAACGGAATAAAAACAGCAGGAAGATGGACGAAATAAAAACTTAATAAAAGCAGGAAGGGAATAAAAGGAATAAAAAAAGCAGGAAGATGGAATAAGAGCAGAAAAACGGAATAAAAACAGGAAGACGGAATAAAAGCAGGAAGATGGAATGAAAACAGGAAAACTTAATAAAAGCAGGAAGAATAAAAGCAGGAATAAATAAAAACAGGAAGAGGAATAAAAACAGGAAGACAGGAAGACGGAATAAAAGCGGAATAAAAGCAGGAAGATGGAATAAAAGTAGGAAGACGGAATGAAAACAGGAAGACGGAATAAAAGCAGGAAGACGGAATAAAAACAGGAAGACGGAATAAAAACAGGAAGACGGAATAAAAACAGGAAGACGGAATGAAAGCAGGAAGACTGAATAAAAGCAGGAAGACGGAACAAAAACAGGAAGATGGAATAAAAGCAGGAAGACGAAATAAAAGCAGGAAGACGGAATAAAAGCAGGAAGACTGAATAAAAGCAGGAAGACGGAATAAAAGCAGGAAGACGGAATAAAAAAAGCAGGAAGACGGAATAAAAGGAAGACAGGAAAGATGGAATAAAAGCAGGAAGACATAAAAGCAGGAAGACGGAATAAAAGCAGGAAAAAGCAGGGAGACGGAATAAAAGCAGGAAGACGGAATAAAAGCATGAAGACAATAAAAGCAGGAAGATGGAATAAAAGCAGGAAGACGGGATAAAAGCAGGAAGACGGAATAAAAGCAGGAAGACGGAATAAAAGCAGGAAGACGGGGATAAAAGCAGGAAGACGGAATAAAAGCAGGAAGACAGGGATAAAAAAGCAGGAAGACAGGATAAAAATGGAATAAAAGCAGGAAGACGGGATAAAAGCAGGAAGACGGAATAAAAGCAGGAAGACGGAATAAAAGCAAGACGATAAAAGCAGGAAGACGGAATAAAAGCAGGAAGACGGGAAGAAAAAAAGCAGGAAGACGGGATAAAAGCAGGAAGACGGAATAAAAGCAGGAAGATGGGAAGAAAAGCAGGAAGACGGGATAAAAGCAGGAAGAAAAGCGGAGGATAAAAGCAGGAAGACGGAATAAAAGCAGGAAGACGGAATAAAAGCAGGAAGACGGAATAAAAGCAGGAAGACGGGATAAAAAGCAGGAATAAAAAAGCAGGAAGACGGAATAAAAGCAGGAAGACGGGATAAAAGCAGGAAGACGGAATAAAAGCAGGAAGACGGGATAAAAGCAGGAAGACGGGATAAAAGCAGGAAGATGGAATAAAAGCAGGAAGACGGGATAAAAGCAGGAAGACGGAATAAAAGCAGGAAGACGGGATAAAAGCAGGAAGACAGATTAAAAGCAGGAAGACGGGATAAAAGCAGGAAGACGGAATAAAAGCAGGAAGACGGAATAAAAGCAGGAAGATGGGATAAAAGCAGGAAGACGGGATAAAAAAAGCAGGAAGACGGGATAAAAGCAGGAAGACGGAATAAAAAAGCAGGAGACGGATAAAAGAAGACGGAATAAAAGCAGGAAGATGGGATAAAAGCAGGAAGACGGAATAAAAGCAGGAAGACGGGATAAAAGCAGGAAGACGGAATAAAAGCAGGAAGACGGAATAAAAGCAGGAAGACGGAATAAAAGCAGGAAGACGGGATAAAAGCAGGAAGACGGAATAAAAGCAGGAAGACGGGATAAAAGATGGAAGGGATAAAGAAGACGGAATAAAAGCAGGAAGACGGGATAAAAGCAGGAAGACGGGATAAAAGCAGGAAGACGGGATAAAAGCAGGAAGATGGGATAAAAGGAATAAAAGCAGGAAGACTGAATAAAAGCAGGAAGACGGAATAAAAGCAGGAAGACGGGATAAAAGCAGGAAGACGGGATAAAAGCAGGAAGATGGAATAAAGGAAGACAGGATAAAAGCAGGAAGATAAAAGCAGGATAAAAGCAGGAAGACGGGATAAAAGCAGGAAGACGGAATAAAAGCAGGAAGACGGGATAAAAGCAGGAAGACGGATATAAAAGCAGAAAGACGGAATAAAAACAGGAAGACAGAATAAGAACAGGATGACGGAATAAAAACAGGAAGACGAAATAAAAACAGGAAGACGGGATACACATACACACACACACAAACCCACAACCACGCAAACACAAAAAAGGAAAAAAAATGAACAGCGACATAGATTGAAGGGTTGGAAGGCTACATCGAATTCCGATTTCAAATTAGGCGTCTTCTGTTTTCCCGGGGCGTGTCATTGGACCGTGGGGGTTAGGGGAAGGGGGAGGGGGGAAACAGGTATCCCTCCTCAATGACTCTACCCCAAAAAAAAACTTTCACCTACCCCCCCAACCCACCAATCCCCTCCCAAACTGGCAACGGGATGATGAAATGATTCTTCCTTAGAAAAGTAAAACAGCTGGAATTGTAATCGAGCTATTTTCTGTTTTTAATGAATATATATAATACATATACATATCTATTATATATACATATGTGTATATACACACATACATATTGTCTGTGCCTGCGAAGGCAGAAAGAACCAACAGCGTAAAGGAAAGCACTGCAAAAACACTTGCTCTATGAAAGGCAATTTTAACCACAGAAATTTCAAGAAATATTCTAGATTCTCGAGATATTGGGCCAACAATTTTTGTGTGCGTATGGCTGTAGTGCACTCAAGTGCGCGCGCGCACACACTCACTAACACGCAAACACACACGCACGCACACACTCAAACAAACCATCTGGAAACACTAGTCTTCACCCCACAAAACTTCCCTTTCCCCCCAAAAAAGGGGTCTGCCTATGCTTAATGAAGATAAAATTATTGTGTAGAACTAAGAAGTGATTTATTATTATTATTATTATTATTATTATTATTATTATTATTATTATTATTTTATTATTATTATTTAGAAGATAAACCCTTAAACATAAGGAACAAGCCCACAGGGGCCATCGACTTAACATTTAAGCTTCCAAATAATTAATGTTCATTTGAAAAAAGTTACAGAAGATAACAGGAAATACAGAAAGAAGAGTTCAGTTATTACAAAAGTAAAAAAGAAAAATAGATAAATAAACAGATAAAAATATAAATGAATGATTAAAATACAAGGTGAACTGTTTTATTGCTTTAGGTTAGTAATTGCGTTGCTTCTTCTCTTGAACTTTTGAGGTTCTAGTGAAACGTCCTGAGGGATCTCGCTGTTTTTGTTGTCGATCGTTCACACTGTCTCTTGTGACCCCTGGCGAGGTCAGGTCATTTACTACGCCCTAAAAAAAAAAAAAAAGCTTTTCCGTACTCTCGAAGCCGTGAAACGAATGCAACAGACAGCAACGAAGCAACGGAACAGCGAACCAGATTCAGATAAGATTCGGACCTTCCGTAAAGGCACGTCAGGGAGACGGAGGGAATCCTAGACACAAGGCTGGGAATTAGCCGCTAGCAGATATTTCAAAAGAACGCTCTCTGCCCACAGAAGGGAAGAGGAGGATTCCTACGCTTTTATCTTGTTCTTCAGCAAATTCTTCTTTTCCTTCTTTCCATTTTTCTCGTTGTCTCCCAATTTCTTCTCAGTTTCGCTTTGCCCAGCGTCCATTCTTGAAAGCCTGTTCCACTTCTTCTCGTTCATACAATAGAATTTAGAATCCAGCCCAAAGGCTAAGCGTTGAGACCCATGAGATCATTCAGCGCTGAAGGAAAATTGTGAGTGAAAAGGTTTAAATGGTGTAACAGGACGTAAACCTCAAAGCAGTTGACCTATGAATCAATTGTTAGGAGAGAGTTGGGGAAAGTAAGACGAAAGAAAGATAATGTGAAAGGAGGTACTGTAAAAGGAATGAAAGAGGTTGCAGCTAGGGGCCTAAAGAAGGGACGCTGAAAAGTACCTTGATTAATGCCTACAGTGCCCAGAGTGAGGTGCACTGATGGCATTACTGATGAGTAGATTTCAGAAAACTGGTGTTGAAGCAACTCTAGACAGAAATCAAATTAACCTAAAAAATTGATTCTATTCAGAATCACTAGTCTAAGCGAGACATTCTAGACAACTTAAAAGATTACAGCAAGGGAAGTATCATTTTCCCGAATTTAGCTGGTAAAATATGACCCTAAGTAACTCTTAAATTATTCCTATGAACTTTAATTTCCTTCAAACTTTGAATTGTCAAAATGAACTGTAGTGACCTATATACAGTTCAGGAGTACCTTTTTAGATTTTTTCTAGAAATTGGCAAATTTCAGAGTCAGGTTTTGTAAAATGATGCAGAATTTCAAGTTTTTAATTATCAAATGAACTTTAGTAACCTTCATACAATTCAAGAGAACCTTTTGGGAACTGTTCTAGAAATGGGCAATTTTCGGTGTCAGTTTTTGTAAAATGACGCAGAATTTCTTGCAACAGTTTTCCGAATTTTTCTTTTAAATTTAACGTCTCCTTTACTACTGCATAAGTCCAACGTACGTCTTAAAATGATGCAGAATTTCAAACGTTTTAATTACAAAAATGAACCTTAGCAACCTACACACAGTTCAGGGGTACCTTTTGTGATTTTTTCTAGAAATGGGCAATTCTAAATGTCAGGTTTTTGTAAAATGAGGCATAATTTCCTGTGACACTTCCGTAAATGTTTAAAACCTGTTACGTGTCCTTGACTACTTTATAAAACCAGCGTACTTCTTAAAAAAAAGAAAAAAAGAAATGTAGATCCTTCTGCAGGCAGGTACTAGGTCAGAGACCTGACGACGGGGTACTCTGAGAGTTGACGCAACGTCTTAAGAACTAATCCTCCCCCCACAGTTTTATTGCTCTCTGAGACGTTTGTTGATACCCCACCAGAGCGAGCGAGCTCTCGGCATCCCATGTGTCAAGAGAGCTATCTACGACCCATTTCCATAGCCTTGACCAAGGTTGAGGACCCAGAAAGACGGCTGAGGCCCATCGAAAAGACCCATCGAAGAGGCCAATCTTTTACGTCACAGGGAGGGCTAATGAGAGGCTTTCCGATGCGTCACAATCTCACGATAAAGGGGCCATTTCATTTTCAAGTTTTTGGGGGGGTTTATGTACCTTCCTTACACAGTTAAACCTTGCTTTTATCCCTCCTGATTTATTCTTCAAGATGTCTGGCGTCACTGCGCCTCTTTTTGGAAGTTACCGGTTCTCTTAATTCTCGTTCACGAAACCCCAAAATCTCAAAATTCAATGGTGCAAGCGAAGGTGCAAGGCATTACTACCCGAAAATAGTTCTCCTTGTATTTTAACCATTTACTTACATTTTTATCTATCTATTAATTGATTTGTTGATTTACTTTTTTTATTTTCTAATAATTGATATCTCTTCTTCCTGCATTTCCCATCATCTTCTGTTGCTCGAACACCAAAGCCTTTGGAAGCTCGAATTTCAAGTCAGTGGCCCCTGTGGTGGGCTTCTTCCATATATGGGTTTATCTTCTGAATAATAATAATAATAATAATAATAATAATAATAATAATAATAATAATAATAATAATAATAATAACCTCAGCATCATCCCAAACTCATCACCACCCTGAAATGGAGATAAGAAAGCTATTTCCCTCAATATCAAGGCACTCTCTTCAATATCACAGCGTCCCCCGTTTTCTTTGGCGTCCCGTTTTCTTTCGTTCACTCTCACTCTCACTTAGGCAGCAGCAGCAGCAGCAGCAGGTGGTGATGAATCAGTCTTTGCCTTTCTTCTCTGGGAGGGATTGAAACCTTCCGAAGTTCTCCAACTCGGTCAAGAGAGACTCAAGGTTGGCGTGATCACTAATGTCAGCAGTCTTCTCCAGTACTCGAAATAAGACCTCACTCCTCACTCCCCCATCCTACTCCTACTGCTACTACTACTCCTTCTCGCCTCTTCTTCTTGGTCACCCATCCTCCACGCGTTACGAAGCAAAATATGAAACAGTTGAATTATGACAGAACAGAGAGCTAAACTGTCTTCAAGTCTGGAGCCAAGCCAAAAAAATTAAATAGTTAAAATATAACAAAACAGAGAATGAAGTTGTCTTCAAACCTGGAACTAAAAACAAGCCAAAAAATGAAATACTTAAAATATAACAAAACAGAGAATGAAGTTGTCTTCAAACCTGGAACTAAAAACAAGCCAAAAAATAAAATGGTTAAAATATAACAAAACAGAGAATGAAGGTGTCTTCATACCTGGAACTAAAAACAAGCCAAAAAATAAAATGGTTAACATATAACAAAACAGAGAATGAAGGTGTCTTCATACCTGGAACTAAA
The DNA here is from genome assembly GCF_040412425.1 of Macrobrachium rosenbergii. Taxonomy (NCBI): domain Eukaryota; kingdom Metazoa; phylum Arthropoda; class Malacostraca; order Decapoda; family Palaemonidae; genus Macrobrachium; species Macrobrachium rosenbergii. The sequence goes on from NC_089750.1 coordinate 76,108,084, forward strand.
ACCAAGCCAAAAAATAAAATGGTTAACATATAACAAAACAGAGAATGAAGTTGTCTTCAAACCTGGAACTAAAAACAAGCCAAAAAATGAAATAGTTAAAATATAACAAAACAGAGAATGAAGTTGTCTTCAAACCTGGAACTAAAAACAAGCCAAAAAATGAAATACTTAAAATATAACAAAACAGAGAATGAAGTTGTCTTCAAACCTGGAACTAAAAACAAGCCAAAAAATGAAATAGTTAAAATATAACAAAACAGAGAATGAAGTTGTCTTCATACCTGGAACTAAAAACAAGCCAAAAAATAAAATGGTTAACATATAACAAAACAGAGAATGAAGGTGTCTTCATACCTGGAACTAAAAACAAGCCAAAAAATAAAATGGTTAAAATATAACAAAACAGAGAATGAAGTTGTCTTCATACCTGGCACTAAAAACAAGCCAAAAAATAAAATGGTTAAAATATAACAAAACAGAGAATGAAGGTGTCTTCATACCTGGAACTAAAACCAAGCCAAAAAATAAAATGGTTAAAATATAACAAAACAGAGAATGAAGTTGTCTTCATACCTGGCACTAAAAACAAGCCAAAAAATAAAATGGTTAACATATAACAAAACAGAGAATGAAGTTGTCTTCATACCTGGAACTAAAAACAAGGAAAAAAATAAAATGGTTAACATATAACAAAACAGAGAATGAAGGTGTCTTCATACCTGGAACTAAAAACAAGCCAAAAAATAAAATGGTTAACATATAACAAAACAGAGAATGAAGGTGTCTTCATACCTGGAACTAAAAACAAGCCAAAAAAAAAATGGTTAAAATATAACAAAACAGAGAATGAAGTTGTCTTCATACCTGGCACTAAAAACAAGCCAAAAAATAAAATGGTTAACATATAACAAAACAGAGAATGAAGTTGTCTTCATACTTGGAACTAAAAACAAGCCAAAAATTAAATGGTTAACATATAACAAAACAGGACATTATTTCTTTCGAACTAAAAAATGCAAGCCAAAAATTTTAAAGTCAAAACAGAGTCAAGAGTCTTCAACAGAATAAAAACAGAATTTAAAATGCCAAAATATAACAAAACAGCTAGCGCTGAAAAAACAAGTAAAAATAAAATTTTAAAATTGAGACAGAGGTAAATCTTTACCTGCAGTTGCAAGCTATGAATTAATTCTGCCCCTAAAATGGAAGACTGCAGTATCTGCAAAAATACAAAAAATGAGAAAGATGGTAGATATTGCAGTTTTCCCTTGCCTGGAACTAAAAATTTTACAGATACTAAAATGGGGACCCTAAATATAACTTGAGAGTACTGAAGAATCATTCTGAAAACGGTAAAATATTGCAGTTTTCCATATAACAAAACTACTGATTTTGCAGACACTGCACATGGGACCCCTAAACACTCTTGGAAAACATTGAAGAATCATTCTGAAAAATAGCCTGGCACTAAAAACAAGCCAAAAATTAAATGGTTAACATATAACAAAACAGAAGATACCTGCAGTTTTCCCAAGCCAAAAATAAAACTGATTTTGCATATAACAAAACAGAGAATGGGACCCCTAAACACTCTTGGAAAAGCATTGAAGAATCATTCTGAAAATGGTAGATACTGCAGTTTTCCTTGCCTTACTACTGGTTTTAACAGATAACAAAACAAATGGGGGCCCCTAAACACTCTTGGAGAGCATTGAAGAATCATTCTGAAAACAGTAGATACTGCAGTTTTCCCTGGCACTAAAAACAAGCCAAAAATAAAATGGTTTTGCAAAACTGCAAATGGGACCCCTTATACTCTGGAAAAAAACAAGAAGAATCATTCTGAAAATGGTAGATACAGAGAATGCAGTTTTCCCTTGCCTTACTGCTGATTTTGCAGATACAAAACAAATGGGGTCCCCTAAATACTAAAAACAGAGTATTGAAGAAAATCGTTCTGAAAACAGTAGCTACTGCAGTTTTCCCTGCCTAAAAACAAGCCAAAAATTACTACTGATTTTGCAGACAATGCACATGGGACCCCTAAACACTCTTGGAAAGCATTGAAGAAAACATTCTGAAAATGGTAAATACAAGCAGTTTTCCCTTAACAAAACTACTGATTTTGCAGACACTGCAAATGGGACTAAAAACAAGTAAATAAATCTTGGAAAGCATTGAAGAATCATTCTGAAAATGGTAGATAACTAAAAAAATGCAGTTTTCCATTATTTCCTTATACTGAAAGTTTTGCAGACAATGCAATGGGAACCCCCTAAACACTCTTGGAAAGCATTGAAGAATCATTCTGAAAATGGTAGATAAAGAAGTTTTCCCTTGCCAGGACTACTGGTTTTGCAGACACTGCAAATGGGACCCCTAAATACTCTTGGAAAGCATTGAAGAATCATTCTGAAAATGGTAGATACTGCAGTTTTCCCTTGCCTTACTACTGATTTTGCAGATACTGCAAATGGGGACCCCTAAATACTCTTGGAGAGTATTGAAGAATCATTCTGAAAACGGTAGATACTGCAGTTTTCCCTTGCCTTACTACTGATTTTGCAGACACTGCAAATGGGACCCCCTAAATACTCTTGGAAAGCATTGAAGAATCATTCTGAAAATGGTAGATACTGCAGTTTTCCCTTGCCTTACTACTGGTTTTGCAGACACTGCAAATGGGACCCCGTAAATACTCTTGGAAAGCATTGAAGAATCATTCTGAAAATGGTAGATACTGCAGTTTTCCCTTGCCTTACTACTGGTTTTGCAGATACTGCAAATGGGACCCCTAAATAAAGCACTGAAGAATCATTCTGAAACTGCAGTAACTTGTGTATTAGTGTTTCACGAGCCCAATAGGTGGCATATCTCAATTTCGAAAATTTTGCAGATACTGCAGTTTTCCATTTTAGGGCAGAATTATCAGGAGAGGGTGGAAAGTAAGCTGGAATGAAGAGAATAAGAATGGGGGTATAGTAAAACGAATGGAAAGGGTTGCAGCTAGGGGCCTAAGGAAGGGACGCTGCAAAGAACCTCACGGAATGCCTACAGTGCACTGCATGAGGTGCACTGACGGTACTACCCACCCTACGGGGTACTTGTTTGGGGAATCGAGATCCTACTGACCAATACTGTACTTTTTCAACTCATTTTTATTACCTTCAAAGCCCCTTTTTTTTCTTAATTCCTACAATCACAATTAAGAGTTTGCATTCTGAGTCAGGAATGACATTGTGCAATTGGAACCTCAAAAGTTCAATTGCAGATGCAATGCATTACTACCCTAATACAATTCATCTTGTATTTTAAAAACCTACTAATATTTTTATCTGTCTACCTATTAATTTATTTTTTATCTTTTCTCCTTTTCTTTTCTCTTCTTTCAGTATTTCCTATTGTCTTGTGTAACTACTTTCATATGAAGGCCATATTTTTCTGGAAGCTTGAATTTCAAGTCAGTGGCCCCTTTGGTGGACTTGTTCCATATGAATAGGGATTTATCCTCTGAATAATAATAATAATAATAATAATAATAATAATAATAATAATAATAATAATAATAATAATAATAATAATAATAATAATTTTAATAATTTAATTTGTTTTTTTATCTCTAGATATTAATTTATTGATATAATTATGTATGGGTACAGATATATTTAAAAATAAATTTGAATAGACATATTTATTTTTAAATATATCTGTACCCATGCATAACTGTAGATTTGTGTCTCCAATAATAATAATAATAATAATAATAATAATAATAATAATAATAATAATAATAATAATAATAATAATAATAATTAATAAAAGGAATTTTGGACTCCAAAAACCAACTGTTTTCTATCAAGAAACATGTGCTTGCAGTCTTTGTTTGTCAGTAATAATAATAATAATAATAATAATAATAATAATAATAATAATAATAATAATAATAATAATAATAATAATTAATAAAAAGAATTTTGGACCTCAAAACCAACTGTTTTCTATCAAGAAACATGTGCTACAGTCTTTGCTTTTCAATAATAATAATAATAATAATAATAATAATAATAATAATAATAATAATAAAAATAATTTTGGATAACAACCAGCTGTTTATAATCAATAA
>NC_089750.1:76127206-76137206 GCF_040412425.1 Macrobrachium rosenbergii
CTCTAGCCTCAGTAGTATTTAAGATACGAGGGCGGACAGAAAAGTGCGGACGGAGGGACAAAGTCGGCACAATAGTTTTCTTTTCAGAAAACTAAAACACACACACACATTCTTTGAAATACACAGAGGAACTTTGCTGTAAATGCTGCATATTCAAAGAGAAATATTTCTCGTATTCTCCTCTACGAAGTTCTAAAGCTCGATTCTCTCTCTCTCTCTCTCTCTCTCTCTCTCTCTCTCTCTCTCTCTCTCTCTCTCTGTAAAGGCTTCTTCGTATTAAATCTGAAATATTTTTTGCATTCTCCTTTCGCAAAGTTATGAAGCCCGGCATTAAAACACTGGACTATCTCTCTCTCTCTCTCTCTCTCTCTCTCTCTCTCTCTCTCTCTCTCTCTCTCTCTCTCTCTCTCTCTCTCTCTCTCATTTACTGTACTATACTGTAAAGGATGCGTATTGAAAATGAAATATTTCTTGCGTTCTCCCCCTACGGAATTGTAATGCTGGACCCTCTCTCTCTCTCTCTCTCTCTCTCTCTCTCTCTCTCTCTCTCTCTCTCTCTTTTAAAAACGCAGAAACCAACAGGGAATCGCGTCGGACCAACCTCGCAAACACCGAGTTATATACATATATATATATTCGTCGACAAGGCATCGAGATTTCTCTTCCATCATTGATTACTGATATATTGATAGCGTGGTCTAAGGTCCTTTGACTTGCAACATATTTGCAAGCTGTTACTGCGAGATTTTTCTCTCTTTTTTTGCAATAACGTAAGTCCTGGAATGACTCAAACGCTTTAGAAAGTCCTCCTGCATGAACTCGGAGCAATTGCTTAGAAAAAGTAATTTTACGAGGTTCCTCCAGCTGGCCAGTGGCGGTGTTTTTGCACTTATCGGAAAGAGATCAGCGGTGGGATTTAAGTGTTTACTGAAAGTGTATGATCACATATTTCTCTTTACACATGTTGTACTGTATATTGGCTGCGAAATATTTTCTGTTAAAACAGAATTCCATCTAATATAAAGAGCCCATAAAAAGCGCCAAATCGTAGAGAGTTAATGCTATATTTCAGAGACCAACTTTCTTTCTCTTCAGGTAAGCGAGCATTGCCTGAAGAGAGAGATAGTTGGTCTCTGAAATACATCATTAACTTTCTACAATTTGTCGTTTTTATGGGCGCATATTAGATGTTGTATAATGTATAATATCTGTGAGAGTTAAGTGTATACTAAAAGTGTGTGAATTCATATTTCATATTTCTCTTTATGCATGTTGTTTAATGTATGATATTCGCCAGTATGAGTGAAGTTTGAGACAGCTGCTTTTTGCTAAATAAAGGTTATGTTTTTTAATCTGATTTTTTTAAATAACAGGGCTTAATCCAGTTTCAGATAATATGTTAAAAGGCTGTACTTGCATTTTCTCCCCTAATATACTTACCAGCAAACAAATAGGACAAACACACACACACACACACACACACACACATATATATACATATATATATATATATATATATATATATATATATATATATATATATATATATATATATATATATATATATATATATATATTATATAGATATATAAAAGTATATAAATAAATGTCTATAAAAACATAATCACACACACACACACACACACACATATATATATATATAAATATATATATATATATATATATATATATGTATATATATATATATATATATATATATATATATATATATATATATATATATATATATATATCAGTTATCTAAAATTGCCAATCTTGATTCTGAAAGCGGATTTTGCAAGATATCACAATCGAATTGCACTAAAGTAATACTGACACTCATTCGAACTTTGGCAAAACATCAAAGATAAAGTTTCCGAAGTAATAGTTGGGTCAAAATGAACAACTTTCCCTGGAAACTTTACATAATGCAGAATATTGGACACTGTTCAAGAATATCATTGCACAGTTCCACTGTGTTGCAACTTGTCTGAAATACAGAAATTCACCTGAACAGCAATTCTAGGATTGGTACTGTGTTTTTTGTTACTCAAATTGAATTTTCCCAGCAAACATGATATAATGCAATATATTGGGCTAATAATGAATGATATTGCAAATTGCTTGCAACACAAGAATGCTGCGCGTAATGTGATTTTTCAAGCTCAAATTGAATTTCTTTCTTCTAAGAAGACATTCAGTGTTTTTTCTTATCAATCAAGACGAATGAAAATGCAACATTAAAACATTTCAATCTACTTGCAACACAAATGTTGCAAGCAACGCGGTTTTTTAGCCTCAAACTGGATATTTCCTTCTAACTGGGTATAAGGAGCAATATTGACGAACAAGAACACAAAACTATAACTTATTTCAATCTGATTGCAACACAAAAATGTTGCATGCATTGCAAATTCCATCCCCCCCGTCAAAAAAAAAACTAAGAGGCATTCTTGGATGAAACTGAAATGGACAGAAGTAGGAATTAGGAGGCATTCTTGGATGAAACTGGAACGGACAGAAGTAGGAATTAAGAGGCATACTTGGATGAAACTGGAACGGACAGAAGTAGGGATTAAGAGGCATTCTTGGGTGAAAATGGAATAAACAGAAGTAGGAATTAAGACTCATTCTTGGATGAAACTGGAACGGACAGAAGTAGGAATTAAGAGGCATTCTTGGATGAAACTGGAACGGACAGAAGTAGGAATTACGAGTTGAGGAGCAATATTCAGTACACAAAAAAAAATTTTCATATGAATACCAGGTTGCTTTTTATAACCTAGCTAACGTATGCATAGAAACTGGAATATCTTATATATGTCACGACAAAGTTCTGTCTCTCTCTCTCTCTCTCTCTCTCTCTCTCTCTCTCTCTCTCTCTCTCTCTCTCTCTCTCTCTCTCTCTCAAGATATGGACTCTCCAATGTTCTACCAGAATTTGATATTGCAAAGTTATAATTTTTTTTATCTGTTCTGAAAGTTGTGACTTTCGTGAGTTCACCCCATCTCTCTCTCTCTCTCTCTCTCTCTCTCTCTCTCTCTCTCTCTCTCTCTCTCTCTCTCTCTCAACCTATGGACTCTCCAATGTTCTACCAGAATATGATAAAGCAAAGATATATTTTCTAGTCTTGAAAGTTATCACTTTCATGAGTCACCTCTCTCTCTCTCTCTCTCTCTCTCTCTCTCTCTCTCTCTCTCTCTCTCTCTCTCAAGATATGGACTCTCCAGTGGTCTACCAGAATATGATAAAGCAAAGATATAATACTTTCTATTCTTGAAAGGTGTCAATTTCGTAAATCAATCATCCCATCTCTCTCTCTCTCTCTCTCTCTCTCTCTCTCTCTCTCTCTCTCTCTCTCTCTCTCTCTCTCTCTCTCTCTCTCTCTCTCTCTCTCTCTCTCTCTCTCTCTCCCTAAGTTATGCGTAGCCTGTCCACAATAATATTAACGTTATTTATGGAAAATCAATGCAAGGTATTCTTTACGCCCCAACCGTGACATTTGTAGAACGAATATTAAAAAGGACCAATAATTCGTTTCTTCTCCTCCATCACAAAACCCACCAATTGAGGAAGAAGGAAGAAAAAGGAGGAAATGAACGGAAGCAATTATTCTCGAGTCTTGTGCAAATACTTCCTAACAGCTACTTTCCTACCCCACTTAGATATGGAGTGGATACCGCTTATTAAGTCGGCCACCTGGTTGCTATGGCAACGCGCATAAACAGACACGTAAGACCGGGGGGAGCTTTTGTAAAGCCTCAGGTACTACTACTATTACAACATAGATAGATCTCTGTCTCTCTGAATTATAGATTGGATGACGTCCGTGACAATAGCGAAGAAGCCCCCAAGAGGCACCTTGTAAGGGTTGGGTGGGCGTTTTTTGGTGATTAATGGATAGGTAGATTGGGTGGATTGTGACAGGTGGTTTGCTGGGACAGGTAATAGGCTGGGACAGGTGATGGTCTGGGACAGGTAATAGGCTGGGACAGGTGATGGTCTGGGACAGGTGATGGTCTGAGACAGGTAAAGGTCTCAAATAGGTGATGGTCTGGGACAGATGATGGTCTGGGACAGGTGATGGTCTGGGACAAGTAATGGGGTGGTCTGGGACAAGTGATGGACTGGGACAGATGATGGTCTGAGACAGGTGATGTTCTGGGACAGGTGGTGGACTGGGACAGGTGATGGACTGAGACAGGTGATGGTCTGGGACAGGTGATGGTCTGAGACAGGTGATGTTCTGGGACAGGTGATGGTCTGAGACAGGTAAAGGTCTCAAACAGGTGATGGTCTGGGACAGGTAATGGACTGGGACACGTGATGGTCTGAGACAGGTGATGGTCTAGGACAGGCGATGGGGTGTTCTGGGACAGGTGATGGCCCATGAAGTACATATTGTAAACAAAGAACAATCAGCACTATTGTATATATATGTTAGTTACTTGAGGACAAATTTCTTTTCATTTATTAAATGTCTGAGGTATTCTGAGTAACCTTCATTGCAGTTTAAGTAAAGTTTGTCTAAGATATGGTTTAAAACAGTAAACAAGTAAAATTGCACCGAAGAAACCCCGGCGCAATCGAGTTTTCTGCACAGCCGCTACAGCGTATAATCAAGACCACCGAAAATAGATCTACGGTTATAGCTAACTTCAACCTTAAATAAAATAAAAAATACCAAGGCTATAGGGCTGGAATTTGGTATGTTTGATGATTGGAGGGTGCCTGATCAACATAACAATTTGCAGCCCTCTAGCCTTAGTAGTTTTTAAGATCTGAGGGCGGACAGAAAAAAGTGCGGACAGACAGACAAAGCCAGTAAACTAAAAGATAGGTGTTGATTAAATTCCTCCCCTCGCCTATCGACTACAAAATGAACTTAGAATTTTGCCAAATGCGGCTGAAATTTCTAACACGCATTATCTGAATATCAGGACAGCCCTTATCCTGAGAGAGAGAGAGAGAGAGAGAGAGAGAGAGAGAGAGAGAGAGAGAGAGAGAGACTGAGGGGTGACTCACGAAAGTGACAACTTTCAGGACCAGGAAACAAGTTAATCTTTGCAATGTCATATTCTGGCAGGCTTGATATAACAGAATTTCCTCTCTCTCTCTCTCTCTCTCTCTCTCTCTCTCTCTCTCTCTCTCTCTCTCTCTCTCTCTCTCTCTCTGGAAAAGAAAGAGGTAATGACTATGGATCATTTACATACCACGCCCCGGCAAGTTTGTTTACGTGGGAGCGTTCTTGCACGAAAAACAGGTCACATAACCACTGCCTGTGTGGGCTTGTTCCATACGACTAGGGTAAATCTTCTGAATAATAATAATAATAATAATAATAATAATAATAATAATAATAATAATAATAATAATAATAATAATAACTCTTTCTTACACATCAAGTAACGACTTGCACCTTAATAATAATAATAATAATAATAATAATAATAATAATAATAATAATAATAATAATAATAATAATAATAATAATAATAAGATACTCATCAAACAACGACCTGCATCTAGATTGAAATAATAATAATAATAATAATAATAATAATAATAATAATAATAATAATAATAATAATTTCTATCTTACTCGTCAAATAACGACTTGTATCTAGATTAAAACAATAATAATAATAATAATAACAATAATAATAATAATAATAATAATAATAATAATAATAATAATAATAAATAAATAAATAAATAATGAAGCAAATTTCAAAGACAAAGAAAAACAAGAAAATATGTAAATATACAGGAAGTTAAGTAACGAGTCATAATATGATAATATACTTATACCCTAAGCAATTAACTTTTGCTCTGTAACTCGTCTTTCTAACGCAGAGAGAGAGAGAGAGAGAGAGAGAGAGAGAGAGAGAGAGAGAGAGAGAGAGAGAGAGAGAGAGAGAGAGAGAGAGAGAGAGAGAGAGAGATGACGTACCTAGCTGACAAGGTGAAGAGGCTGGCACTGATATGCAAAATTTACTGGTACTTGAGTCTTTGACTAAATATCAAACTGTCACATGGGCCACTTGTTTTAGCTGTCAAAAAAATGAATAAATTCCCACAACACCCCGAACACCAAAATGGACCACTTGGCTGTCAAATTACAGCCAAACTTTTCTTGTTTCAAGTCCTGAAATATTACTTGGACCTGTCTTGACCGTTGGCTAAAGCGTTCGAAAGAAGTGGGTCATTCGGATACTAAAAAATAATATACACATACACACACACACACACATACACACATACATACATATATATGTATATATATATATATAAAAATGTTTGTGTATGAATTTAAAATATAATTTTCATTCTCTACTCTCTCTCTCTCTCTCTCTCTCTCTCTCTCTCTCTCTCTCTCTCTCTCTCTCTCTCTCTCTCTCTATAGCAAAAAACTACCTGAAATCTCAAGGAACTGCTGATGTTTGTATGCATGCATCAAGTCACTTTACGCTTCAGTACGAGACAATACATTCCAAGCACCTAAATAAACAATTTAGGAATATATTCTAAATTTATTCCTAAATAATTTAATCAGGAACAAACCCTTTATTCCATAAAGTACATACGGCTGCTCCTACGAAGCCCAGGGGACGCCTTAACACCTCGCGGATTCTCCGTGACACAGTCCGAGCGTCACTGTAATACCACCCTTCCCCCACCCTACCAGGAGGATATCCATCGATTTAATAGCAGAGGTAGCAGGAGGAGGAGGAGGAGGAGGAGGAGGAGGAGGAGGAGGAGGAGGAGGAACCTATAGGTCTCCTGGTGGAGGAATAAGACATGACTCGCGACAGGGAGCTGCCTGAGTATGCGGGACCACGCCAGCTAGTCTACTCTCAATGCTCTGAGAGTGAAATCACTCTCGCTCTAGTCTGTGCAAGGGGAGGAGTGCATTCCCTCTAGCCTGCCTGCCCTGCCTGCCTGCTTGCTTGGTTGCTTGATTACTCGCTTGCTTGCTGGCTTGACTGCTTGATTTGGCCACTGGCTGGAGCTCCGGTTCGTCAGACGTCTGAATCAAAGCAGGATTTGGCTCTCGGACCTCTAAAACTCTCAACAAGAAAGCTATTACCCAATATCGACATTCCTCTACGTCAGCTGCATGTTAGACCGCGCGAACGAGGTATTTTTTTTCTGTCGTTCTGTTTTCGTTCTGACCTGACTTCGGTTTCTCAGCTAGACCCAAAGCTCTTACTGGCTAGGTCACTAGCTAGTATTTGTAGACAGTACTAGAGCAAGGTATTGTCAGACAGCATCTAGGATAGGCTATTTACTAGACAACAGTCACTATTTAGAACTGGTACACAGTACCAGAGCAAGATATTGTCAGACAGCATCTAGGATAGGCTATTTACTAGACAACAGTCACTATTTAGAACTGGTACACAGTACCAGAGCAAGATATTGTCAGACAGCATCTAGGATAGGCTATTTACTAGACAACAGTCACTATTTAGAACTGGTAGTACTAAGATATTGTCAGGTAGCATCTAGGATAGGCTATTTACTAGACAACAGTCACTATTTAGAACTGGTACACAGTACCAGAGCAAGATATTGTCAGACAGCATCTAGGATAGACAACTCACTTTACTAGAACTGGTACACAGTAGACAAGATATTGTCAGTCACTATTTTAGAACTGGTAGAACTGGTACACAGTACCAGAGCAAGATATTGTCAGACAGCATCTAGGATAGGCTATTTACTAGACAACAGTCACTATTTAGAACTGGTACACAGTACCAGAGCAAGATATTGTCAGACAGCATCTAGGATAGGCTATTTACTAGACAACAGTCACTATTTAGAACTGGTACACAGTACCAGAGCAAGATATTGTCAGATAGCATCTAGAATAGGCTATTTACTAGACAACAGTCACTATTTAGAACTGGTACACAGTACCAGAGCAAGATATTGTCAGATAGCATCTAGAATAGGCTATTTACTAGACAACAGTCACTATATAGAACTGGTATACAGTACTAGAGCAGGATACTGTCAGATAGCATCTAGAATAAATACCAAGAAAGAATTCTAAGATAGAAAAGGTTTAATTACAAAGATTTTGCTTCAAAATTAAGCCTTAAAGATTCATTGCCAGAATTCAACCTTTATATACCTTACCACGACTTATTAGTTCAAAATTCTGCAAAGCAAATCACTTTTTCCACTTAAACTGCCTTCGTTAACTAATGGAAACAATAGCACCACTTAACAACAGCAAATGCTTTTGTTTTCTCTCAGAAATTATTAAAGAGAAGCAGATCAAGTTTCAAAAATAACACTCAAACAAAATATCACTTTTCAACCAATCGAAAAAATAAAAATCACGACTTAATAACAGAAAAAAAAAATAGTCACGCTTATCAATACCAAAATGCTTTTGTTTCGCTCTCCAAATTCTGTCAAACAAACAAAAGAAGACGAAACATTTTTTATTTGTCAAATAAAAGAAACAGAACATTTACCGATTACAGTCTAGTGGTCAGTGCTGGAAACTGACGGTCCATGTTTGGGTTCAAACGTCATTCGTCAAAGAGAAATGTCTGTTAATTTATACCCATTGAATAAGGTGTCCTCTTTCTGGGCAGCTACCGGGCAGGATACTCCAATCAGCCACTGGGAACATGCCTGAAACACCAGCTAAGCCCAACAATTCTTATAATATCATGAATAGTAAGTGGACTCAGGTGTAGATTTCAACTTGTCTGAAGCACTTCTTTGCCACCAAATGCTCTTTATATTTTTCAGGCACAGTAAATGTTATGTATATGTATATATATATATATATATATATATATATATATATATATATATATATATATATATATATATATATATATATATATATATATATTAGCAGGATCTCACTTAAACAGGATGGCATCCAACTGAGATTTTATTCACAAAAGTTACAGGATTTCAAGGACTGGCTGCCCCCATCTGCCTGTTGGCAGACGATGAAGGCAGCTAGCCCTTAAGAGCTTGTATAACTTTATTAAATAAAATCCCTACTAGAAACCATCCTATTATAATAAATATATATGTATATGTACACAAACTGCTCTGGAATTCAGTTTCCAGTTATAATAAATAAACTTTCTCTTATTGTCTTCATGTCTTAGTCAGCATCTCACCCTCATTCATACGCACTCACACCCACTTGTATTTTGTAAATACTAACTATGAACTCTTTCAATATCTAAATATCTATGTATACCTGCACACCTCACATATGCTATGAATACAAGTAAGTGTAGTTAAAAGATCTGCATTTGTATATACATATGTATAAGTGTAATTGCAACGACAGGAAGTTTTGTTACAATTATAAACACACATATGTATGTATGTGACAAAAGTAAATGTGTATAAGGTTATGTATAAAAATGTATACTTATTCATCTTTGTGCACCTGAATACCTAAATTTCACACTATTACTTGTTAATTAACTTCCGTTTTGACATAAATAATTCATAATAAAAGTGACAATTAGATTCGATATAAGTTACAATGAATATTTCTGTAACAGCTGTTGTGGTCACTATAATCAGCACTGTAGTTTTATTTCTAAAATAAATTCTTCTACAGCACTGCATAACAGCGCATTCATGTTCTATATAACCCATATGTTTTATACTATAAATAATCAATCTATACAATTTAAAAATTACTTAGTATAATTCATATATCTTATACTATAAATTATCTATTGATATCATATAAATTAAATTACCTTCTGCAATTAATATAATGTATTACAAATTATCTATTTATATACTTTAGAAGATACAACCTCATACTTCAAAAATAACTTAAATTACTAAATACCTATTTATATAATTCAATGTTATCTTCCGTAATTCATATAATTTAAATTACAAATTATCTATTTATATAATCTAAAAGATATTGCCTAATAATTCATCTAACTTATATTACAAATTATCTGTTTAAATAATTCAAATGTTACC
>NC_089750.1:76149706-76152206 GCF_040412425.1 Macrobrachium rosenbergii
TCTTTGTATACATATATGTGTGTGTGTGCGTGTGTGTGCGCATGCGCAAGCTCGTAGTAATTATATGATAGATTTCTTTACATTTCGTCAACACACCTAATGAATAACTTATCAATGCAGCCTTCTGCCCCGTCAGTGTCATTGACTTATAATAAATATTAATTTAGATAAAATTATAATAAATATAATTAATTTAGATTATTTCTGACTTGTTATACATCCTTTTGAAGGCAGAGTCTAAACGTGTACAAACAGTCAAATTTTATTCATAGAGGTTGTGTTAGATAATCATTCGTTTGTACAAAAAAATAAAAGATGCACAAACAGTCAAATTTTTACACAAGGGGCGTTTGTGTGTTTGTAATGACTGGTTTGTAAAAATATACATTTTCATCATCAGCCAACTTCAGTGTTAGACGTATTAAGGTATACCACTATTCATTTCAGGGAGCGCAATTCATCGTTTTTCTCAAATATCTTTCAAACTGATTATTTGATCGAAATGGTACTTTGACACCGTGTACAAGACACCTCCCGCTAATTTTTGGTAATATAGTGCATTGTCAAGTGGTTTTAGTTAAGGCGTTTACTCTTGACTTTTAAAGGCACAGTCACATGAGTCAGCAGGACTAATCTACGCAATCGAACGTCCGCTATCCCCCATGGACAGGAAAGGGGGGGGGGCGGAGATGGGGAGGCCAGGAAAGTGGGTTGAGGGAGGGATGAGGAGGGGAAGGGAGAGGGAGGGACAGGATGGGGATAATGGACGTTTGAATGCATAGTTTGGCGATGCTTGGCAACACCATGTAAGTTGAGAGTAAACGCCTTAACTAAAACCCTTTGACAATTCACTATATTACCAAAAATTAGCGGGAGGTGTCTTGTACACTGTGTCACAGTACCATTTCGATCAAATAATCAGTTTGAAAGATATTTGAGAAAAACGATGACGCACGCTCCCTAAAAAGGATACTAAGCTCTTGAAGATTCGTTAAATAAGAAAACTGTTAATTACAGTCGTAATATCTAATTTAAACGTTGATAAGATTAAGTCGTCCCACGACCTCTCTCTCTCTCTCGTTCGCTGGGGGAACTTGAAATTGACAGATATCAGCTGATCATCTTCCTCTTCCTATTTTGGGATGAATTATAGATTCAAGAAGCAGATCTCTCTGGGTGTTCCCCAACGGGTTCTGATGCTTTTTGCTTAATTTTCTAACTTTTGGTTTCAATTTTTGCTTGATTTTTCATAATCTGGTGTTAAGCTTTGCTTAATTTTTTTAACTTTTGGTGTTAATTTCTGCTTGATTTTTAAAAATTTTTGTGTTATGCTTAATTTTTTTACTTTTGGTGTTAATTTTTGCTAAATTTTTGAACTTCTGGTTTTATTTTTGCTTCACTTTTTAAATTTTGGTGTTCGTTTTTGCTTAATTTTTCATAATTTGGTGTTAAGTTTTGCTTAATTTTCCAATTTTTGGTTTTAAATTTTGCTTAATTCGCCAAAATTTAGTGTTATATTTTGCTTATTTTCACGAGGTTCTATGTCGAATTTTGCTTATTTTTCCAACGTTTGATGTTGATTGTTGCCTAATTTTCCAACTCAGGATGTTGATTTTTGCTTAAATTTCCAACTCAGGGTGTTGATTTTTGCATAATTTTCCCAAGGTTTTGCTTAATTTTTCAAAATTTGGTGTTAATTTTTGCTCATTATGTTCATTTTCCCAGCCTTTAGGATTAATTCTGTTCATTTTCCTGATCTTTGAAAATAATTCTGCTCATTTTCCTGACCTTTGGAAATAATTCTGTTCATTTTCCTTACCTTTGAACTAATTATGTTAATTTTCCCAATCTTTCTGTTCATTTTCTTGACCTTTAGGACTAATTCTGTTCATTTTCCCAACCCCTGGAACTATTTCTGTTCATTTTCCCGACCTTGGGGACTAATTCTGTTCATTTTCCAGACCCTTGGGCACTCGTTCTTTTTCATGCCCTTGGGGACTAATTCTGTTCATTTTCCTGTCCTTTGGAATTAATTCTGTTCATTTTCCTGATCCATGGAACTAACTCTGTTCATTTTCCCGACCTTTGAAATAATTCTGCTCATTTCCCTGACCTTTGGAGCTAATTCTGTTCATTTTCCCAACCCCTGGAAATAATTCTGTTCATTTCCCTGACCTTTGGAGCTAATTCTGTTCATTTTCACGACCTTTCTGTTCATTTTCCCGACTTTTGCAACTAATTCTGTTCATTTTCCAGACCCTTGAAACTAATTCTGTTCATTTTCCTGACCCTTGGAACTAATTATGTTCATTTTCACGACCTTTCTGTTCATTTTCCTGACCTTTGCAACTAATTCTGTTCATTTTACTGACCCTTGGAACTAATTCTGTTCATTTTCCCGACCATTGCAACTAATTCTGTTTATTTTCCAGACCTTTGCAACTAATTTTGTTCATTTTCCCAACCTTTGCACCTAATTCTGTTCATTTTCCAGACCATT